>NC_143034.1:19780000-19795000 GCF_057628025.1 Oncorhynchus mykiss | reverse complement strand
GGGAAATGAATTCCTGAGGGTTCAAAGCACTCTCTCCCACTCACTCAGTCCCTCGTCCTCTCTCTCTCTCTCTCTCTTGGACTTACTGTCTCGTTCTCTCGTTCTCTAACTCTTCAAATTGTTTTCTCTCTTTCTTTCTCTTTCTCAGCAAAGAACGGCAAGATGAAAGGATCAGACTTTTTCTCATCTGAGTGGAGGGAGAGAGGGAAAGAAAGAGGGATATAGTGAAAGGAGAGAGTGAGGGATAGAGGGGTAAAGAGGTTTCTCTGTGTTGACCTTGTCTGGCTGCCAAGTGGTGGGAGGGAGGAGGGGGGTGCCCCCAGATGAGAGGGCTAGAAGTCACATCCCCAGATGCAGAAAACAGAGGGAGCAAAAGGATGGAGTGTAGAAAACAGAGGGAGCGACAGGGTGGAGTGTAGAAAACAGAGGGAGCGAAAGGATGGAGTGTAGAAAACAGAGGGAGTGACAGGGTGGAGTGTAGAAAACAGAGGGAGCGACAGGATGGAGTGTAGAAAACAGAGGGAGCGACAGGATGGAGTGTAGGAAACAGAGGGAGAGAAGGAAAGGAGAGTGGTGGATACTACTAGATGGGAGAGAGTGAAACAATAGTGTGTATTTTGAGAACCAACCCAGTGGGTTGCAGACACACACACACACACACGTCACACACGTACGCACACACAGACACACTAGATTGTGGCTGTTTTTTCACATTGCGTCACCTCACAGTCTTAATTGCTGTTGGTTGTGGCTGTTTAGCGTTTTGCCCTCTTCCTGTCTCCTATTACGCATTAGTGTGTTTGTGTGTGTGTGTGTGTGTGTGTCTGTGTGTGTGTGTGTGTGTGTGTGTGTGTGTGTGTGTGTGTGTGTGTGTGTGTGCTTGTGTCTCACTGGAGGTATTAGGATGTTTTGGAACAGTGTGCTCTCCTTCTCTTCTCTTTTTCCAATATTCTCCCTCTCCCTCTCCAAAATGTCCTCCCTTCACTTTTCCCTTCCCACCCATTCCCCTCTCCCTCTCCCTCTCCAAAATGTCCTCCCTTCACTTTCCCTTCCCACCCATTCTCCCCTACCAACACTGTTGAACTGTACAGTTTTGCTCTATTTCTCCTCCTCTTCTCCAATATCCTCTGTTCTCTTTCCCTTCCCACCCATTCTCCCTCTCCTCTCCTCTCCCTTCCCACCCATTCTCCCTCTCCTCTCCTTTCCCTTACCACCCATTCTCCCTCTCCTTTCCTCTCCTTTCCCTTCCCACCCATTCTCCCTCTCCTCTCCTTTCCCTTCCCACCCATTCTCCCTCTCCTCTCCTTTCCCTTCCCACCCATTCTCCCTCTCCTCTCCTTTCCCTTCCCACCCATTCTCCTTCTCCTCTCCTCTCCCTTCCCACCCATTCTCCCTCTCCTCTCCTTTCCCTTCCCACCCATTTTCCCTCTCCACTCCTTTCCCTTCCCACCCATTCTCCCTCTCCTCTCCTTTCCCTTCCCATCCATTCTCCCTCTCCTCTCCACTCCTTTCCCTTTCCACCCATTCTCCCTCTCCACTCCTTTCCCTTCCCTTCCCACCCATTCTCCCTCTCCTCTCCACTCCTTTCCCTTCCCACCCATTCTCCCTCTCCACTCCTTTCCCTTCCCATCCATTCTCTTTCTCCTCTCCACTCCTTTCCCTTCCCACCCATTCTCCCTCTCCTCTCCTCTCCTCTCCTCTCCTCTCCTCTCCTCTCCTCTCCTCTCCTCTCCTCTCCTCTCCTCTCCTCTCCTCTCCTCTTCTCTTATCTCCTCTCCTCTCCTCTCCTCTACTCTCCCTTCCCACCTATTCTCATTCTCCTCTCCTCTCCTCTCCTCTCCTCTCCCTTCCCACCCATCACCCCACTCCACCATCAGTCCAGTTCATTCCAACCCAGTACCAGTCCCAGTCCCAGTCCCAGTCCCAGTCCCAGTCCCAGCTGGGCCGTCTGAAATGTGTAATGGCTTCGAGAACTTTTAGTTTACCCCCCCCCCCCCCCTTCTCTTCTACCCCCCTTCTCTACCCCCCCTTCTCTTCTACCCCCCTTCTCTGCTACCCCCCCTTCTCTTCTACCCCCCTTCTCTTCTACCCCCCCTTCTCTTCTACCCCCCCTTCTCTTCCACCCCCCTTCTCTTCCACCCCCCTTCTCTTCTACCCCCCTTTCTCTTCTACCCCCCTTCTCTTCCACCCCCCTTCTCTTCCACCCCCCCTTCTCTTCTACCCCCCCTTCTCTTCCACCCCCCCTTCTCTTCTACCCCCCTTCTCTTCTACCCCCCCTTCTCTTCTACCCCCCCTTCTCTTCTACCCCCCTTCTCTTCCACCCCCCCTTCTCTTCTACCCCCCTTCTCCTCCACCCCCCCTTCTCTTCCACCCCCCTTCTCTTCCACCCCCCTTCTCTTCCACCCCCTTCTCTTCCAACCCCCCTTCTCTTCCACCCCCCTTCTCTTCCACCCCCCTTCTCTTCCACCCCCCCTTCTCTTCCACCCCCCCCTTCTCTTCCACCCCCCTCTCAAAGTTCTCGCCCTTCACCTTTTCCATTCCAACCCTAAACCCTCCACTCCCCAAACTACCCCTAAACCCTCCACTCCCCAAACTACCCCCTAAACCCTCCACTCCCCAAACTACCCCCTAAACCCTCCACTCCCCAAACTACCCCCTCAATCCCCCAGTAGTTGTTCACTCTCCCTATATGTCACCCCCAAACACACACACACCTGTTCCACACCCCCACCCCCTCCCTAAACTCTCCACCATCCTAAAAACTGCTCCCTCAATTCCCCACTAGTGTGTGTTCTCTCCCTATAGATCAGCTCACAAACATTGCATGCAGATACACACACCTGCCTTTTCCCTTCCTCACCTCCACCCCCCCTCATCTCCCTCCTCCACCCCAGCAGCAGCATTTCCCCTCCAGGCCAGATATCCCAGGACTGAGCCCCTGTCTGCTCCAGCAGCTCCACACATCTGGTCCCCCCCCCCCCCCCCGCCCTCTCTCTCTCTGAAGGGCTGTAATACAGCGTGACAGGTCCCCCCCCCCCCCCCCCCCCCCACACATGCACACAGACAAACATGCACTATGCATTTCTCCATAGGATAAATAACTTGTCGGGGCGGTTACCCGGACACAGATTAAGTCTAGTCCTGAGCATTTTCTATGGAGATTCTCCATTTAAAGGCCTTTTAGTCCAGGACTTTGTGATGAATGGGGTTATGTCGGTATAAGAGTTGTTTGAGATGCTAAAATAGAAAAGGTTGTTCTCTCAGAGTTTTACAGCTGAAACACAGCAGAAGTAATAATGTAAAGTACGTTCGTTGACTGCGCTTGCCTCCTGCATATTGGAAGTCACAGTGGTGAATTTCAAAGTTGGTTGAGTCGGAAAGATGGAAACGTTTTAGGGTGGAGACTGAAGGATGAGGGTCGCTAAAACTTAACGAAAACAAAAAATAACTTTGGCCCAGGTCCTGCTATTTCTCTCTTTCAGACTCTCTCTCTCTCCGTCTCTCTGTCTCTGTTCCTATCATTGTCTCTCTCTCTCTCTCTCTCTCTCTCTCTCTCTCTGTCTCTCTCTCTGTCTCTCTCTCTGTCTGTCTCTCGCTCTCTCTCTCTCTCTCTCTCTCTGTCTCTCTCTCATTGTCTACCCCTCCCTCTCCTTTCCCCTCCCTCTGTCTGCAGACGCCAGTGTCTATGGCACACTCAGCAGGCTCAACTATTGCAGTGAGAAGTGTTGAGATTGCATCACATGAAGAAAGGGAGAGCTGATTGGAAAGGAGAGAGGGAGGAGAACAGAGTAGGAGAAGTAAAGGGAAAGTACCTCTGAGGGACGGGAAGGGGAGGAGAGGCTACGTCTCTCTTTCTGTCTCTCTCTCTTATACACATACTATCCCTCTCTCTGTCTCTCTCTCTTTCTGTCTCTCTCTCTTATACACATACTATCCCTCTCTCTGTCTCTCTCTTATACACTCACTATCCCTCTCTCTGTCTCTCTCTCGTTCTCTCTCCTCCCTCTCTCTTATACACTCACTATCCGTCTCTCTCTCTCTCTCCATCTACCAGTTCTATCCCCCTTTCAATCTCCCTCTCTCGTTTGAATGGAATTCTTTATTGTATTTCTCTTATCTATCTCACTCTTTCTCTCACCACAGTACTACAACAGGTGTCCAAGTTCAGCTCTCTTCCTTGTACAGTGAAGGCAATCTCTCTCTCTCCCTTTCTCTCCATTTCTCTCCATTTCTCTCTCCCTTTCTCTCCATTTCTCTCTCTCTCCCTTTCTCTCCATTTCTCTCTCTCTCTCTCTCTCTCTCTCTCTCCCTTTCTCTCCATTTCTCTCTCTCTCCCTTTCTCTCCATTTCTCCCTCTCTCTCTCTCTCTCTCTCTCTCTCTCTCTCCCTTTCTCTCCATTTCTCTCTCTCTCTCCCTTTCTCTCCATTTCTCTCTCTCTCTCCCTTTCTCTCCATTTCTCTCTCTCTCCCTTTCTCTCTCTCTCTCTCTCTCTCCCTTTCTCTCTCTTCTCTCTTCTCTCTCTCTCTCTCTCTCTCTCCCTTTCTCTCTCTCTCTCCCTTTTTTTTTCTCTCTCTCTCTCTCTCTCCCTTTCTCTCCATCTCTCTCTCTCTCTCTCTCTCTCACTTTCTCTCCATTTCTCTCTCTCTCTCCCTTTCTCTCCATTTCTCTCTCTCTCTCCCTTTCTCTCCATTTCTCTCTCTCTCCCTTTCTCTCTCTCTCTCTCCCTTTCTCTCTCTTCTCTCTCTCCCCCTTTCTCTCAATTTCTCTCTCTCTCTCCCTTTCTCTCTCTCTCTCCCTTTCTCTCTCTCTCTCTCTCTCTCTCTCCTCTCTCTCTCTCTCTCTCTCTCTCTCTCTCTCTCTCTCTCTCTCTCTGTCTCTCTCTCTCTCTCCATTTCTCTCTCTCTCTCTCTCTCTCTCTCTCTCTCTCTTTCTCTCCATTTCTCTCTCTCTCCTCTCTCTCTCTCTCTCTCTCTCTCTCTCTCTCCCCTTTCTCTCCATTTCTCTCTCCCTTTCTCCCTCTCCCTTTCTCTCTCACTCTCTCTCTCGCTCTCTCTCTCTTTTCTCTCTCTCGCTCTCACTCTCTCTCGCCCTCTCTGTCAATTCTTCTCCATACATTTGTTAGTTATAGTGAGTATCATAAGTATTCACATTTCGCATTTTGTTGCGTGATTGATATGATATGTACAAAATATTCCATTATGTCAAAGTGAAAAGAAAATGATATAAATGTTAACATTAATAAAAAATGAAATAACTAAAATATAGGTGTTTCAAAAGTATTCACCCCATAGACAAACCCACATTAGTTCAAGAGTCAAATTTGGCTTAAGAAGGTTCCTCAGTCAAGTATTGAATTTCAAGCACAGATTCAACTACAAAGACCTTTTTGAAAGCCTCATAAAGAAGGGCTGTGATTGGTAGATGGGTAACAATAGCAAATAAATCATGGAATATCTCTTTAAGTATGGTCAACTGAATCATTATGCCGAGGGTGATGTATTAAACCACCCAGACACAAGAAAGATACAGTCGTCTTTCTGAACTGAGCTGCAGGACAGGAAGGAACCTGCTCAGGGGATGTCACCATGAGGCCATTGGGGATTTTAAAACAGCTACAGAGTTCAATGGCTGTGAAGGTGGAAAACGGATCAACAGCATTATCGTTACTACGTCCTTATAAGGCTTTATGCAATACCATTGCAACATTATATGCATGTATAAAGGCTTGGTTTTTAGACACAGAGAGAAAGTGCATATGCTGTTGCATAATGCCTTATAAGGACATAGTGGGATGGAGGGATGGAGAAATTTGACGAGAGAGAGCGACGAAGAGGAAGAAATAGAAGAATATAAGTTTTACAGAAAGTCAGAACAGACATAACTAACAAACGTATGAAGAGACATTCCCTTAAAAAACAAAATGAAAGAGAAAAAACAGTCTTATGACAAACAGCAGGAGAGACATGTAAAGGAAAGGTTGGGCTCAGGACCGGTCTTATGACAAACAGCAGGAGAGACAGAGAGAGAGTGGATGAAATAAAAGAGTAGAGAATAGTAGAGGAAAAAAACAAGAAAAAGGGAGTTTATGAGAAAAAGGGAGTTTATGAGAAAAAGGGAGTTTATGATAAAAAAGGGAGTTTATGAGAAAAAGGGAGTGAGGGAATGGAGAGGGAGAGAGAGGAAAGGAAGGAGAGAAAGAGAAGGAGGAGCGAGAGAAGCAGTGAAAGAGGGCAAGAGAGAGGCGTTAGGAGGCTATGATAGAGTTGAGAGTTAAGGCAAGCCACAGGAAGGGAGGGAGGGATAGAAGGAGTGAAAAAGGGAAAGACAGAGGCGTTAGGGGTTATGATACATCTGAGGATTTGGAGAAGAAATTAAGCCACAGGAAAAAGAATGAGAGAGAGGGAGTGAAAGAGGGCAAGGGAGAGGCTTAAAGGGGGTACGATACAGAGGAAAGGAACGCCACAGGAAGGAGCGAAAGAAGAAGGGAGGGAGAGAGAAGGAGTGAAAGAGGGCAAGGGAGAGGCGTGTACAGAGGAGAGAGAGGCCAGCTCAGGGCGCCGTGGAAACGAAGGTTTCCTGTCTGAGGAGGAAAGAATCTCTCATCTCAGGGTGTGTGATACACCACTGTGTGTGTGTGTGTGTGTGTGTGTGTGTGTGTGTGTGTGTGTGTGTGTGTGTGTGTGTGTGTGTGTGTGTGTGTGTGTGTGTGTGTGAGACATACAGTACTCTAGAGCTATGGGGTATTGAGGGGGTGTGACTGCCTGTGGTGCAGTGTGTGTGTGTGTGTGTGTTGGGTGGCGGGGGATCAGTAAGGGGGCCTGGGCATTCTGCCCAAAGGGAGGTCATTGAGGAAAAGGGGGTGCCGTGAGTGTGTGTGTTGTGTGTGTGTGTGTGTGCATACATATGGTGGTATATGTGCATGCCTCAACAATACTCTGAATAGCAGTGTGTGTGTGAGAATTTAGGGAGGTTCTTATGGAATGCAGAGCCACTGTGGTGAGTTGGCACGCAGTGAGAAGTGTGTGTGTGTGTGTGTACTGTATGTCTACCGTGTGTGTAACTAACTGTAACACTGACTTCATTGTGGTGAGGAGTCTGTTCTATATTACTGCATATTGGAGATATTTTCTGTATTATACAATTACAGTGTGTATCCCAACAGGTTTACACTTATTCCAGTTCAGTGGGTTTACTGTAAAAATGTGTTAATATACCAGACTTTATGGCTCTAATAGCCCTGTTACTCTTCGTTGACATTAATGTGGAGCTGATAATGAAAGAGGTCAGTAGATGAAAATGCTGCCTTTGTGAATAAATAAATGAAACCGTGTGTGTGTGTGTGTGTGTGTGTGTGTGTGTGTGTGTGTGTGTGTGTGTGTGTGTGTGTGTGTGTGTGTGTGTGTGTGTGTGTGTGTGTGTGTGTGTGTGTGTGTGTGTGTGTGTGTGTTGTTCTGAAGCTGGCTGCAGCTGGTGTAGTATAGTGACGTCTCCCTCCTCAGCACCTGAACTAACTGTCACTGACCTCTTCTGTCCAAGCTTTCACCACCAGCTACACACTGATGTCATTGACAGATCCGTGTTAGACTCTGACCTCACACAGTCACTCACATAAATCTGGAGTCAGGATTTGACGCTCACTAAGGAGTTCACTGGGTCAAACCTTTTTTGCTGACTCTGGAAAGGGGGGGTGGGGTCTGTGTGTGTGCGCATATGCAAGTGTGTACGTACACATTTGTGTGTGCGTGAGTGCAATGCATACTGTGTGTATGTGTGCGTTCATACAGTATATGTGTGTGTGTGTGCATACAATGTGAGTGTTTGTGTGTATGGGGCATCTTAAGTGAGCGTTTGGTTGACAGGTCAGACATGTACTCTTCGCAGCATGCTGTGAGACGGGGTGGATCTTCCCCTAGTCTTCCACTAGTGTTTAGCAGCCCTAACATATGTGTGGTTCTCTCTCACATAACCACTGTACTGTACAGGGAGTTGCTGACGTGTGTGTGTCTGAGCGTATGAGAAAATGGGACAGTGTGTGTGTGTGTAATTGCACATTTACAAGAGGAATAGGATGAAAGACAGAGAGATAGCAAGTGGGCTTGTTGAGACAAGTGTGAGTGGGTGTATGTGTAGACTTTAGTGTAGAGGGGAGTGTAAGAGGGGAGTGTAGATGTGTGTCGAACATGGGAGGCCCAAGGGAGACACAATTATCTCATTCAGACACACACCACACTGTCCCAGTCTGTTTCTCTATGGGAGGTAGAGGGGGACAAAGGCTTCTCTGAGAGAAGCAGAGAGGGGCTTCTTTCTACAAAGAGCAGCTGACCCCATCCCATGGCTCAGTGAGGAAGTGTATGGGGCGAACAAACACATACTCTGCCCTGTACTCATCCCCCCCACTCATCCATTTGTTATGTGTGTAACAAATATGTGTGTGCAAAAGCTCTTGTGTGTGTGCAACATTTGCGTGTATGTGTGTGTGTGTGTAACATGATGTGTGTGTAAAGGCCTCTGTGCGTGTGTGTAGAATGATGTGTGTGTGTAACGTGTGTATGTAACATGTGTGAAAGCTCTTGTTGCGTGTGAGAAAGTTGCTTCTGAACAAACCCAGTTGATGGAAATATGCACAGAGAGCCATGTCTCAATGTTACAGTTAATTGCCTGTGGCTACTGAGAAAAAGCAGTTTGGATCTGGGTCACGCTATTTTATTCATGCCCAGTAACATACCATAATACTTAGCTATAGGATTACCATCCCATAATACTTAGCTATAGGATTACCATCCCATAATACTTAGCTATAGGATTACCATCCCATAATACTTAGCTATATGATTACCATCCCATAATACTTAGCAATATGATTACCATACCATAATACTTAGATATATTATTACCATACCCTAATACTTAGATATATTATTACCATACTATAATATTTAGCTATATGATTACCATACCATAATACTTAGATATATTATTACCATACCATAATATTTAGCTGTAGGATAACCATACCATACCATAATACTTAGCTATATGATTACCATACCATACTATAATACTTAGCTATAGGATAACCATACCATACCATAATACTTAGCTATAGGATTACCATGCCATAATATTTAGCTATATGATTACCATCCCATACCATAATACTTAGCTATAGGATAACCATACCATACCATAATACTTAGCTATAGGATAACCATACCATAATACTTAGCTATAGGATTACCATCCCATACCATAATACTTAGCTATAGGATAACCATACCATACTATAATACTTAGCTATAGGATTACCATACCATACCATAATACTTAGCTATAGGATAACCATACCATACTATAATACTTAGCAATAGGATTACCATACCATACCATAATACTTAGCTATAGGATAACCATATCATACCTTAATACTTAGCTATAGGATTACCATACCATACCATAATACTTAGCTATAGGATAACCATACCATACTATAATACTTAGCTATAGGATTACCATACCATACCATAATACTTAGCTATAGGATAACCATACCATACTATAATACTTAGCTATAGGATTACCATACCATACCATAATACTTAGTTATAGGATAACCATACCATAATACTTAGCTATAGGATTACCATACCATAATACTTAGCTATAGGATTACCATGCCATAATACTTAGCTATAGGATTACCATACCATACCATAAAATTTAGCTGTAGGATAACCATGCCATACCATGATACTTAGCTATAGGATTACCATACCATACCATAATACTTAGCTATAGGATAGGATAACCATACCATACCATGATACTTAGCTATAGGATAGGATAACCATAACATACCATAATATTTAGCTATAGGATAGGATAACCATACCATAATACTTAGCTATAGGATAGGATAACCATACCATACCATAATACTTAGCTATAGGATAGGATAACCATAACATACCATAATATTTAGCTATAGGATAGGATAACCATACCATACCATAATATTTAGCTATAGGATAGGATAACCATAACATACCATAATATTTAGCTATAGGATAGGATAACCATAACATACCATAATATTTAGCTATAGGATAGGATAACCATAACATACCATAATATTTAGCTATAGGATAGGATAACCATAACATACCATAATATTTAGCTATAGGATAGGATAACCATACCATAATACTTAGCTATAGGATAGGATAACCATACCATACCATAATACTTAGCTATAGGATAGGATAACCATACCATACCATAATACTTAGCTATAGGAAAGGATAACCATACCATACCATAATACTTAGCTATAGGATAGGATAACCATACCATACCATAATACTTAGCTATAGGATAGGATAACCATACCATACCATAATACTTAGCTATAGGATAGGATAACCATACCATACCATAATACTTAGCTATAGGATAGGATAACCATACCATACCATAATACTTAGCTATAGGATAGGATAACCATACCATACAATAATACTTAGCTATAGGATAGGATAACCATACCATAATACTTAGCTATAGGATAGGATAACCATAACATACCATAATACTTAGCTATAGGATAGGATAACCATACCATACCATAATACTTAGCTATAGGATAGTATAACCATACCATACCATAATACTTAGCTATAGGGTAGGATAACCATACAATACCATAATACTTAGCTATAGGATAGTATAACCATACCATACCATAATACTTAGCTATAGGGTAGGATAACCATACCATACCATAATACTTAGCTATAGGATAGGATAACCATACCATACCATAATACTTAGCTATAGGATAGGATAACCATACCATACCATAATACTTAGCTATAGGATAGGATAACCATACCATACCATAATACTTAGCTATAGGGTAGGATAACCATACCATACTATAATACTTAGCTATAGGGTAGGATAACCATACCATAATACTTAGCTATAGGATAGGATAACCATACCATACCATAATACTTAGCTATAGGATAGGATAACCATACCATACCATAATACTTAGCTATAGGGTAGGATAACCATACCATAATACTTAGCTATAGGATAGGATAACCATACCATAATACTTAGCTATAGGGTAGGATAACCATACCATAATACTTAGCTATAGGATAGGATAACCATACCATAATACTTAGCTATAGGGTAGGATAACCATACCATAATACTTAGCTATAGGGTAGGATAACCATACCATAATACTTAGCTATAGGATAGGATAACCATACCATAATACTTAGCTATAGGATAGGATAACCATACCATAATACTTAGCTATAGGATAGGATAACCATACCATAATACTTAGCTATAGGATAGGATAACCATACCATAATACTTAGCTATAGGGTAGGATAACCATACCATAATACTTAGCTATAGGATAGGATAACCATACCATAATACTTAGCTATAGGGTAGGATAACCATACCATAATACTTAGCTATAGGATAGGATAACCATACCATAATACTTAGCTATAGGATAGGATAACCATACCATACCATAATACTTAGCTATAGGATAGGATAACCATACCATACCATAATACTTAGCTATAGGATAGGATAACCATACCATACCATAATACTTAGCTATAGGATAGGATAACCATAACATACCATAATATTTAGCTATAGGATAGGATAACCATACCATACCATAATACTTAGCTATAGGATAGGATAACCATACCATACCATAATACTTAGCTATAGGATAGGATAACCATACCATACCATAATACTTAGCTATAGGGTAGGATAACCATACCATAATACTTAGCTATAGGATAGGATAACCATACCATAATACTTAGCTATAGGATAGGATAACCATACCATACCATAATACTTAGCTATAGGATAGGATAACCATACCATACCATAATACTTAGCTATAGGATAGGATAACCATACCATACCATAATACTTAGCTATAGGATAGGATAACCATACCATACCATAATACTTAGCTATAGGATAGGATAACCATAACATACCATAATATTTAGCTATAGGATAGGATAACCATACCATACCATAATACTTAGCTATAGGATAGGATAACCATACCATACTATAATACTTAGCTATAGGATAGGATAACCATACCATACCATAATATTTAGCTATAGGATAGGATAACCATACCATACTATAATACTTAGCTATAGGATAGGATAACCATACCATACCATAATATTTAGCTATAGGATAGGATAACCATACCATACTATAATACTTAGCTATAGGATAGGATAACCATACCATACCATAATATTTAGCTATAGGATAGGATAACCATACCATACTATAATACTTAGCTATAGGATAGGATAACCATACCATACCATAATACTTAGCTATAGGATAGGATAACCATACCATACCATAATACTTAGCTATAGGGTAGGATAACCATACCATACCATAATACTTAGCTATAGGATAGGATAACCATACCACACTATAATACTTAGCTATAGGATAGGATAACCATACCATACCATAATACTTAGCTATAGGATAGGATAACCATACCATACTATAATACTTAGCTATAGGATAGGATAACCATACCATACTATAATACTTAGCTTTTGGATTACTATACTATCTACTCCATTCAGATCTACAGAATTGCAGAAGTGGGGCCATTGGGATTTTTTTGAAGTTGGATAAATATAGAAAAATTCACCCAAGAGTTGTTACTGATAAGTTGATCTGACTGGGGAGTAGTTCAAGGAAAGACTGGAGTTGTTATTGATCAGATGATCTGACTGGGGAATAGTTATAGGAAGACACAGAGTTGTTCCTGATTTGTTGATCTGACTGGGGAAGTTAAAGGAAGACCCAGATTTGTTCCTGATAAGTTGATCTGACTGGGGAGTAGTTCAAGGAAAGACTGGAGTTGTCCCTGATCAGATGATGTGACTGGGGAATAGTTATAGGAAGACACAGAGTTGTTACTGATCAGTTGATCTGACTGGGGAGTAGTTCAAGGAAAGACTGGAGTTGTCCCTGATCAGATGATGTGACTGGGGAATAGTTATAGGAAGACACAGAGTTGTTACTGATCAGTTGATCTGACTGGGGAGTAGTTCAAGGAAGACCCAGATTTATTCCTGATCAGCTGATCTGACTGGGGAAGTTAAAGGAAGACACAGAGTTGTTCCTGATCAGATGATGTGACTGGGGAATAGTTATAGGAAGACACAGAGTTGTTCCTGATCAGCTGATCTGACTGGGGAGTAGTTCAAGGAAAGACTGGAGTTGTTCCTGATCAGATGATCTGACTGGGGAGTAGTTCAAGGAAAGACTGGAGTTGTTATTGATCAGATGATCTGACTGGGGAATAGTTATAGGAAGACCCAGATTTGTTCCTGATCAGTTGATCTGACTG
This sequence comes from Oncorhynchus mykiss, assembly GCF_057628025.1. Classification (NCBI taxonomy): domain Eukaryota; kingdom Metazoa; phylum Chordata; class Actinopteri; order Salmoniformes; family Salmonidae; genus Oncorhynchus; species Oncorhynchus mykiss. The sequence continues at coordinate 19,781,540 of NC_143034.1, read as the reverse complement.
GGGAGTAGTTCAAGGAAAGACTGGAGTTGTTCCTGATCAGATGATCTGACTGGGGAGTAGTTCAAGGAAAGACTGTTGTTATTGATCAGTTGATCTGACTGGGGAGTAGTTCAAGGAAAGACTGGAATTGTTCCTGATCAGCTGATCTGACTGGGGAGTAGTTCAAGGAAAGACTGGAGTTGTTCCTGATCAGCTGATCTGACTGGGGAAGTTAAAGGAAGACCCAGATTTGTTCCTGATCAGTTGATCTGACTGGGGAGTAGTTCAAGGAAAGACTGGAGTTGTTCCTGATCAGCTGATCTGACTGGGGAGTAGTTCAAGGAAGACCCAGATGTATTCCTGATCAGCTGATCTGACTGGGGAGTAGTTTTTAATTTGTAAAATTTTATTTCACCTTTATTTAACCAGGTAGCCTGGTTGAGAACAAGTTCTCATTTGCAACTGCGACCTGGCCAAGATAAAACGTAGCAATTTGACACATACAACAACACAGAGTTACACATGGAATAAACAAACATACAGTCAATAATACAGTAGAACAAAAGAAAACAAACATCTATATACAGTGAGTGCAAATGAGGTAAGTTAAGGCAATAAATAGGCCATGGTGGTGAAGTAATTACAATATAGCAATTAAACACTGGAATGGTAGATGTGCAAGTAGAGATACTGGGGTGCAAATGAGCAAGATAAATAAATAAATACAGTATGGGGATGAGGTAGGTAGATAGGTGGGCTGTTTACAGATGGGCTATGTACAGGTGCAGTGATCTGTTAATCTGCTCTGACAGCTGGTGCTCAAAGCTAGTGAGGGAGATGTGAGTCTCCAGCTTCAGAGATTTTTGCAGTTCGTTCCAGTCATTGGCAGCAGAGAACTGGAAGGAAATACGACCAAAGGAGGAATTGGCTTTGGGGGTGACCAGTGAGATATACCTGCTGGAGGGCATGCTACAAGTGGGTGCTGCTATGGTGACCAGTGAGCTGAGATAAGGCGGGGCTTTACCTAGCAGAGACTTGTAGATAACCTGTAGCCAGTGGGTTTGGCGACGAGTATGAAGCGAGGGCCAACCACAACGAGAGCGTACAGGTCGCAATGGTGGGTGGTGTATGGGGACTTTGGTGACAAAACGGATGGCACTGTGATAGTAGAGTGTTGGAGGCTATTTTATAGATGAAATCACCGAAGTCGAGGATTGGTAGGATGGTCAGTTTTACAAGGGTATGTTTGGCAGCATGAGTGAAGGTTGCTTTGTTGCGATATAGGAAGCCGATTCTAGATTTAATTTTGGATTGGAGATGCTTAATGTGAGTCTGGAAGGAGAGTTTACAGTCTAACCAGACACCCAGGTATTTGTAGTTGTCCACGTATTCTAAGTCAGAGCCGTCCAGAGTAGTGATGCTGGACGGGCGAGCGGGTGCGGGCAGTGATCGATTGAATAGCATACATTTCGTTTTACCTGCGTTGCAACAATTTCTGCAGATAATTTTAGAAAGAGAGGGTCCAGATTGTCTAGCCCGGCTGATTTGTATGGGTCCAGAT
>NC_143034.1:19715000-19777500 GCF_057628025.1 Oncorhynchus mykiss | reverse complement strand
GTGGAATGGTATGAAATACATCAAACGTAGTTTCCATGTGTTTGATGCCAATCCATGTACTCTGTTCCAGACATTATTATGAGCTGTCCTCCCCTCAGCAGTCTCCACTGGTGCGTGCGTGTGTGACAGGGAGGAAGAAGTTGCCCCTAGCTACAGATCTAGGATCAGCTTATACAAGCATAACATAGTCAGGGGAATAACGTAAAACTGATCTTAGGTCAGTATGTGTAGGGGCAACTTGATCCTACTCTGAGTCAAACCAATGTGCAATGATGGGTGGGGTGACAGCTGGGTGAGCCTGTATGTAATAAACTTGGGCCTGTATTCACAAAGACACTCAGAGTAGGAGCCTCTAACTTATCCATTATGATTTAAAAGGCAGAATTGATCCTCGATGAACACTCCTACTCTGAGACGCTTTGTGAATACAGCCCGTGGTGTGAGAAACATTTGGAAAATGTAATAGGGACAGTTTTACTTAACACATAACTGACCTATTTTGTGTCTGAAGGGAAAAAAAGATTTAGTAAGAGAGAAGAGAGTTCTCTGTATAGCGCTTCTTAGTATAGAGGTTCATCTTAGGGAGTGTGTGAGTGCGTGTGTGTCTACGTGTGGCAGGCAGTCCGGTCAGAATGTGGGATAGTTGATTAGTGAATACACTCCACACATAGTGGACAGAAGTGAATTAAATCTGTAGTGAATCTAATTTGCCAGCACGCTGTCTGCACACAGGCATACTGTGGTTCTCACTTAATCAGATTTAAAACAGGGCTGGAGGGGTAAAATACGGACAGACAGACAGACAGACAGACAGACAGACAGACAGACAGACAAACAGACAGACGGGCAGACATGGGCAAACAGACAGACAGACGGGTGGACAGACAGACAGACAGACGGACGGACGGACAGAGGCAGACAGACAGAGAGGCAGACAAACGGACAGAGAGACAGGCAGACAGATGGGCAGACAGACAGGCAGAGAGATGGGCAAACAGATAGACGGGCAGACAGACAGACAGACAAATAGGCAGACAGACAGAGCGACAGACAGGCAGGCAGACAGATGGGCAGACAGACAGGCAGACAGATGGGAGGACAGAGAGGCAGACAGGCAGACAGACAGACAGATGGGCAGACAGAGAGGCAGACAGACAGAGAGGCAGACAGACAGACAGACAGGCAGGCAGGCAGGCAGACAGACGGACTGTGCCCTTAGTTGACACACTCTCATCATCATTCTCTCTATCTCTCTCTCTCTCTCTCTCTCTCAGGAAGCAGCTCTCCCTCGTTACCTGGAAGGCGGTGCTTCTCAGCAGGGCTTCCAGATCTTCCTGCCAATCGGGACCACAGGGGCCGGGTTCAACCTGCCCTCCTCCATGTTCATTGGTCAGCCCGGGGAGAAGCGGGCGTCACCCGATCCCTCATCGGACGAGCAGCTGGCCTGCCATTGGATGAAGGTATGTGATTGACAGGTGGACAGGAGAGGGGGTGTGTGTGTGGATGGGATAGAGTACCCTGGGATGCATTCAGAATCGTAACGTTGCAAAAAATAACACATTACTATCTGAATTGCACTGCGATAACTGTCAGCATGTACTTCAAATGTGTGGAAGTATGAGTATGACTTTTTCATATACAGCATATACATGTATCATATGCTCAGCTCCAGTTCACTTACCTGAAATGCTCTAGTCTAAATTGACTCTTTCCCCATTCTCCCTCTCTCTCTCTCTCTCTCTCTCTCTCTCTCCTTCCCTTTCTCTCTACCTCTCCCTCATCCCTCTCTTCCTCCCTCTCTCTGCTCTCTCTCCTTCCCCTTCTCTCTACCTCTCCCTCATCCCTCTCTTCCTCCCTCTCTCTCTGCTTTCTAGTGCCACCTGCTGTTTGACTCGTTACAGGACCTGGTGGACCACATCAATGACTACCATGTCAAACCTGAAAAGGATTCTGGGTACTGCTGCCACTGGGAGGGCTGTGCCCGCAACGGGAGGGGATTCAACGCCAGGTAGGAGGGGCTTATTCTTCAGCGTATAGGTATGAGAGTCTCTGATCTTCAGATATGAAGGTGCCCCTAATCAGATTTAAAAGTGGATAAAAAATGTTCTGACTCTTTCTTAACATATTACTATAAAGACATACACTGAGTGTACAAAACATTACGAACACCTGCTCTTTCCATGACAGACTGACCAGGTGAATCCCGGTGAAAGCTGTGATCCCTCATTGATGTCACCTGTTAAATCCACTTCAATCCCTGTACAGTTGTGACCAAAAGTTTTGAGAATGACACAAATATTGATTTCCACAAAGTTTGCTGCTTCATTGTCTTTAGGTATTTTTGTCAAATGTTAATATGAATACTGAAGTATAATTACAAGCATTTCATAAGTGTCAAAGGATTTTATTGACAATTACATGAAGTTGATGCAAAGAGTCAATATTTGCAGTGTTGACCCTTCTTTTTCAAGACCTCTGTGATCCGCCCTGGCATGTTGTCAATTAACTTCTGGGCCACATCCTGACTGATGGCAGCCCATTCTTGCATAATCAATAATTGGAGTTTGTCAGAATTTGTGGGTTTTTGGTTGTCCATCCACCTCTTGAGGATTGACCACAAGTTCTCAATGGGATTAAGGTCTCTGGAGTTTCCTGGCCAAGGACCCAAAATATCGATGTTTTGTTCCCCGAGCCACTTAGTTATCATTTTTGCCTTATTGCAAGGTGCTCCATCATGCTGGAAAAGGCATTGTTCCTGGATGGTTGGGAGAAGTTGCTCTCGAAGAATGTGTTGGTACCATTCTTTATTCATGGCTGTGTTGTGAGTGAGCCCACTCTCTTGGCTGAGAAGCAACCTCACACATGAATGGTCTCAGGATGCTTTACTGTTGGCATGACACAGGACTGATGGTAGCGCTCACCTGGTCTTCTCCAGACAAGCTTTTTTCCGGATGCCCCAAACAATCGGAAAGGGGATTTATCAGAGAAAAGCACTTTACCCCAGTCCTCAGCAGTCCAATCCAAAAAATCAAATCAAATCAAATGTATTTGTCACATACACATGGTTAGCAGATGTTAATGCGAGTGTAGCGAAATGCTTGTGCTTCTAGTTCCGACAATGCAGTAATAACCAACGAGTAATCTAACCTAACAATTCCAAAACTACATCCTTATACACACAAGTGTAAAGGGATAAAGAATATGTACATAAAGATATATGAATGAGTGATGGTACAGAATGGCATAGGCAAGATGCAGTAGATGGTATCGAGTACAGTATATACATATGAGATGAGTCATGTAGGGTATGTAAACAAAGTGGCATAGTTTAAAGTGGCTAGTGATACATGTATTACATAAAGATGCAGTAGATGATAGAGTACAGTATATACATATACATATGAGATGAATAATGTAGGGTATGTAAACATTATATTAAGTAGCATTGTTTAAAGTGGCTAGTGATATATGTTACATCAATTTCCATCAATTCCCATTATTAAAGTGGCTGGAGTTGAGTCAGTGTGTTGGCAGCAGCCACTCAATGTTAGTGGTGGCTGTTTAACAGTCTGATGGCCTTGAGATAGAAGCTGTTTTTCAGTCTCTCGGTCCCAGCTTTGATGCACCTGTACTGACCTCGCCTTCTGGATGATAGCGGGGTGAACAGGCAGTGGCTCGGGTGGTTGTTGTCCTTGATGATCTTTATGGCCTTCCTGTGACATTGGGTGGCGTAGGTGTCCTGAGGGCAGGTAGTTTGCCCCCGGTGATGCGTTGTGCAGACCTCACTACCCTCTGGAGAGCCTTACGGTTGTGGGCGGAGCAGTTGCCGTACCAGGCGGTGATACAGCCCGACAGGATGCTCTCAATTGTAGAAGTTTGTGAGTGTTTTTGGTGACAAGCCGAATTTCTTCAGCCCTTTTTGTACAAAGCAATGATGACGGCACGTGTTTCCTTGCAAGTAACCATGATTGACAGAGGAGAACAATGATTCCAAGCACCACCCTCCTTTTGAAGATTCCAGTCTGTTATTCAAACTCAATCAGCATGACAGCGTGATCTCCAGCCTTGTCCTCGTCAACACTCACACCTGTGTCAATGAGAGAATCACTTTCATGATGTCAGCTGGTCCTTTTGTGGCAGGGCTCAATGCAGTGGAAATGTTTTTGGGGGATTCAGTTCATTTACATGGCAAAGAGGGACTTTGCAATTCATCTGATCACTCTTCATAACATTATGGAGTATATGCAAATTGCCATCATATAAACTGAGGTAGCAAACTTTGTGAAAATTAATATTTGTGTCATTCTCAAAACTTTTGGCCACGACTGTAGATGAAGGGGAGGAGACAAGTTAAATACGGATTTTTAAACCTTGAGACAATTGAGACATGGATTGTGTATGTGTGCCATTCAGAGAGTGAATGGGCAAGACAACATTTGGAAGTGCCTTTAAACGGGGTATGGTAGTAGGTGCCAGGCACAGGCGTCAAGAACTGCAACGCTGCTGGTTTTTTCATGCTCAACAGTTTCCCGTGTGTATCAAGAATGGTCCACCAACCAAAGGAAATTCAGTCAACTTGACACAACTGTGGGAAGCATTGGAGTCAACATGGGTCAGCATCCCTGTGGAAAGCTTTTGACATCTAGCAGAGTCCATGCCCTGACAAATTGAGGCTGAGGGCAAAATAAAAGGGTGGGGGATGCAACTCAATATCAAGAAGGGGTTCTTAATGTTTTGTACAGTCAGTGTATATTCACCACTTACAGTGGGGAAAACAAGTATTTGATACACTGCCGATTTTGCAGGTTTTCCTACTTTCAAAGCATGTAGAGGTCTGTCATTTTTTTATCATAGGTACACTTCACCTGGGAGAGACTAAAACAAACATCCAGAAAATCACATTGTAGGATTTTTAAGTAATTAATTTGCATGTTATTGCATGACATAAGTATTTGATACATCAGAAAATCAGAACTTAATATTTGGTACAGAAACCTTTGTTTGCAATTACAGAGATCATACGTTTCCTGTAGTTCTTGACAAGGTTTTCACACACTGTAGCAGGGATTTTGGCCCACTCCTCCATACAGACCTTCTCCAGATCCTTCAGGTTTCGGGGCTGTCGCTGGGCAATACGGACTTTCAGCTTCCTCCAAAGATTTTCTATTGGGTTCAGGTCTGGAGACTGCCTAGGCCACTCCAGGACCTTGAGATGCTTCTTATGGAGCCACTCCTTAGTTGCCCTGGCTGTGTGTTTCGGGTTGTTGTCATGCTGGAAGACCCAGCCACGACCCATCTTCAATGCTCTTACTGAGGGAAGGAGGTTGTTGGCCAAGATCTCGCGATACATGGCCCCATCCATCCTCCCCTCAATACGGTGCAGTCGTCCTGTCCCCTTTGCAGAAAAGCATCCCCAAAGAATTATGTTTCCACCTCCATGCTTCACGGTTGGGATGGTGTTCTTGGGGTTGTACTCATCCTTCTTCTTCCTCCAAACATGGCGAGTGGAGTTTAGACCAAAAAGCTCTATTTTTGTCTCATCAGACTACATGACCTCCTCCCATTCCTCCTCTGGATCATCCAGATGGTCATTGGCTAACTTTAGACGGGCCTGGACATGCACTGGCTTGAGCAGGGGGACCTTGCGTGCGCTGCAGGATTTTAATCCATGACGGCGTAGTGTGTTACTAATGGTTTTGTTTGAGACTGTGGTCCCAGCTCTCTTCAGGTCATTGACCAGGTCCTGCCGTGTAGTTCTGGGCTGATCCCTCACCTTCCTCATGATCATTGATGCCCCACGAGGTGAGATCTTGCATGGAGTCCCAGACCGAGGGTGATTGGTGATTGACCGTCATCTTGAACTTCTTCCATTTTCTAATAATTGCGCCAACAGTTGTTGCCTTCTCACCAAGCTGCTTGCCTATTGTCCTGAAGCCCATCCCAGCCTTGTGCAGGTCTACAATTTTAACCCTGATGTTCTTACACAGCTCTCTGGTCTTGGCCATTGTGGAGAGGTTGGAGTCTGTTTGATTGAGTGTGTGGACAGGTGTCTTTTATACAGGTAACGAGTTCAAACAGGTGCAGTTAATACAGGTAATGAGTGGAGAACAGGAGGGCTTCTTAAAGAAAAACGAACAGTTCTGTGACAGCCGGAATTCTTACTGGTTGGTAGGTGATCAAATACTTGTGTCATGCAATAAAATGCAAATTAATGACTTAAAAATAATACAATGTGATTTTCTGGATGTTTGTTTTAGATTCCGTCTCTCACAGTTGAAGTGTACCTATGATAAAAAAATTACAGACCTCTAAATGTTTTGTAAGTAGGAAAACCTGCAAAATCGGCAGTGTATCAAATACTTGTTCTCCCCACTGTATATATGTGTGTAAAGCTTTATTCACTCTGTATGTGTGTGTGTGTGTGTGTGTGTGTGTGTGTGTGTGTGTGTGTGTGTGTGTGTGTGTGTGTGTGTGTGTGTGTGTGTGTAATCCCCCCCAGGTACAAGATGTTGATCCACATCAGGACTCACACCAATGAGAAGCCTCACCACTGTCCCACCTGCAACAAGAGCTTTTCTCGCCTGGAGAACCTCAAGATACACACACGCTCACACACAGGTCAGTACACACACACAGGTCAGTACACACACACAGGTCAGTACACCCACACAGGTCAGTACACCCACACAGGTCAGTACACACACAGGTCAGTTTGATTATTTTTGCTAAAGAACAGCTGTTTATTTCCCCTCTAAAGGCTGTCTCACGGGGTTAGGAAACCGCGGGGGTAAGAGTCCGCTGTGCTGTTATGTCTCTTTGTCAGAACCTCTCGCAGTGTTTTTTATTGTGGTTGTGGGGTACTTCGGGTCAGATTAAAGGCATGCATACATGTCGCACACACACCGGCATATCATCTTTAATGCACACCGTCATTTAAAGATGCTTTTCTGGCATGCCTGTCCAAGAAGAACTGCTAATACCATATGCATTCCAAAATCTGAAGATCTGTCAGTTGACAAGACAATTCACATCCATCCTTCTCTCCTCTTTCCCTCTCCCAGGAGAGAAGCCGTACATCTGTCCGTACGAGGGCTGCAGCAAGCGCTACTCCAACTCCAGCGACCGCTTCAAGCACACGCGCACCCACTACGTGGACAAGCCCTACTACTGCAAGATGGCTGGCTGCCTTAAACGCTACACCGACCCCAGCTCCCTCCGCAAACACATCAAGGCCCACGGACACTTCGTCGCGACCCAGGAACAGGCCTCCTCAGCCGGGCTTGGGGTGTTCCTCAAAGGGGGTGGTCTCCACGGAGGTAACAGTGGAGGGGTCTCAGAGATGGGCTATGTCGGCGGGGCCCATATTATCATCCCAGGAGGGGCCGCCATGGCTTCTCTCCTAGGGGGCCACCATCTAGGGGCCTCGCTGCCTCTCTCGGCCATGTGTGGCCCTCTGGATCTCAGCAGACTAGGTCACCCTGGAGCCTCCTTGTTCTCACTAGGTAGTGGAGGTGGGGGATTGGGTTGGTGTGATTCCTCCCTGCTCCCGTTTGGACTCTCGACTGCATCCGTGTTTGGGTTGGCTTCCATGGGTCTGGGGCGGCTAGGGAGAGGGGAGAGCAGGAGGGAGGGGGAGGAGGAGGACGGATGTGAAGAGGAGAGGGAGGATGAGGTATTGAATTTGTCTGCGGGAGGGTACGGAGGGACAGGGGCGGGGCGGGACCTCCCCTCCTGGGTGGTGATTCAATCCCCTGGGGCACTGGTGCTCAAACCAGCTGTTGTCAGCTAGGGCCAGGGTGTGTGTGTGCTCAGCTTGGGACACGTGCTCACACACCTGTTGCTACGATCAAGGGACAGGGTGTGTGTGTAAGTTTGTGTGTGTGTGTTTGTGCCTAAACAATGCCTCGGAGCTGAAAGTTGGTGTGTGTGGAGGGGGAGGGTTAGGTGCTTTATAAAAGCTGTGTGGGGGTCATTCTCCTTTTCAGACATGAAAAAACTAATTTCAACACAAAACAGTAACAGCTGGCTGAAGAAAACAACAAGAAAACTATGGAAATGTACCTCAAACATTCCCTATGGACTTTTCCCAATGGACTTTTCCCAATGGACATCCCTAATTGACATTCCCAAATGATTTGTGTGGCAACACAGTTGGATTTATGTAATCGCCATTATGATGTAAAGAAGAAGCAGCAGTTATTGAGAGAATTGAGGTAATATGCTCCTGTGTGTTTTGTTAGTCATCATTTGTATGCAGCACAGACCCTATGGACTATAACCGATAACAGCTACTGTTAGTCTGGATAGTCACTATAACAGTGGGTTTTATATCAGTGTCTTTAACTATTATGGCCACCAGGGGGAGGTAGAGAGTCAGGTAAATTTTGTCTAATCTTTCTAGCCTCACATCAGAACTGAATTGTTCTGTGTGGACGTTGTCTGTAGCCACAGATCTTGGGTCAGCGTACCATCCTTAACCATTAGAAGATGCGAAACTGACCTTAGATCAGTGTCTAGGGCCAACTTTATTCTCCTTCCTCCCGCCCTACTCAGTCTCTAGACTCACAACAACAAACAGCCTTTAAAATCCCCTGTAGGGAATAGGCTCCCAAGGTTACAAGGTAGCCAGTGGAAATCTGTGGTACACACACTACAGAGCAAACACAGTCTTGTTGAAGCATGTCGTATGTCAAACTACATTCTACATGCGTCTATGGGGTGGATTCTAACTTCCACTTTAGTCAAACATTGATGACAATGGGAGACTAAGTTCAAATGTAACTGGAAGTTTAGGATTTGCCTTTGTTATATATATATTTTTTTTACACAGGCAGGGCTAGGGGTAGCCTTCACTCATGTTACCCGGTTACCCTGGGGTCCTCTGAGCTAAGAATGTGGTATTTAGTTCCATTGTCATGTGACTGCCACCTGCATAGTTGTAAGGTTGGTTGCCAGGACGACAGAGGTGTGGTTTGGCTAAAAAAGGCTATGATGTTTCGCTGACAATGAACCGCACCTTCCTCTCCCCTCAACCAACCTACTTGACCTGCAGTGGCTTCACACACCTAGGCTGCATCTGAAATGACACCCTATCCCTGTATAGTATTCCCTAAAAGGTAGTGCACTGTAAAGGGAATAGTGTGCCATTTCAGTCGCATACCTCATGCTTTATGACTGACGATCAAATTCAATAACTTTGAATGAATTAAGCTTAAAATAACCTATATCTTGTATGTTTTTACCCTACAAATGGATCAAATCTGGTGTGGTCCCAACAGCAAACAGCCTTTAAAATCTCCTGTAGGGAATAGGCTCCTGAAGTTACAAGGTAATAAGTGGAAAAAGTTTGTATAGGTATGACATCTCTGTGTCTTTTCATCACTTCTGCAAACAAGTCAAACACGTTTTATTTGTCTTTCTGGTTAAGACGAGACGTTTCTGTTGAATGTTGAAGTTGTTCCTCTCTCTATCTTATTTTGTCACTTGGTGACAATGGGCGCGTCCCAAATGGCACCCTATTCCCTATGTAGTGCGCTACTTTTGACCAGAGCCCTGGTATAAAATAAAAAAAAGTAGTGCACTACATAGGGAACAGGTTGTCATTTGGGGCGCACACAAAGACAAGGATCCTATGTCAGGATCTACAAACCCAACGATGACGCATTAACCCTTTGTGCGACAGACATTTCTCAATAAAGCCGACAAACCTCAGAAAAGTATTATTTGCTAATAGCTCATCCAACTCAAAGGTAGGGATTGGTATTTGATCTGCACAACTCACCTGGCATCCAGTATTATTGGCCAAGTTAGGGATTTCTATTTGATCCAGGTTTTATTGATTAGATAAGTAGACCCAATCTAAACAGAAGTGTGTGCATAACTGTGTAGTACTTATAATAGCTTCATTATTTGTATTTATGCACAGACAAATCACTCAAAATAATACTTAGTCGTTGTTGTAAGTACAATGTAACAACGTGCAACTCGACCATGCCAGTAGAATTTAAATGTAGTTACAAACCAGGAACTGTAAGATTGATTGGGAAAAACCCGAGACTTCAGGTTCCCATATTGAGGTAACACAGAAACTACAAATAGGACAGAGGTGAATGTACATATGAAGTCTACATATGCACAAAGGGTTAACATGACACTATGGCCTCCCTGTTGCAGGCCAGCATCTGATATAATTTCTTATCCTCGTTTGCACATTAAGATTTGCAATTATTATGATGTATTTTTTTATGTTTCCAAGTGCCTGGTATGTATCATAAGTGAAATATACTGAAAATACACACAGCACATTCAATGAAGTACAGGTACATGTAATGCAAATGTATAAATGTAGGTATTTGTTCCAAAGGGTCAACGCTTTACATGACTGACTGTTTAGAGTTGACAAAAGGTGTGATTGGTGACATCATAGCATTGTGTGCTTTCAGTTTTTTTTACGAGGACTGTTAAACGGAATGTGTCGTTAATGACGAAGACGTGACGTTAATAAACAAAGACAAACAAATGAAGTGGCATTGTTGTGTCACCTGTGTGTGTGTTCATCAACTCTCCTGGGTTGTAGGCAAGTAGCGTGTTATGCCGCGTGTGTGTGTGTGTGTGTGTGTGTGTGTGTGTGTGTGTGTGTGTGTGTGTGTTTAGGCCTACTGTCTGCGATCAGTGTAAGAAAGAAAGATACGTTTCCCCTTGTAGCCTGACAACGTCCAAAGTCAACAAAACCATAACACTTTACAACACCGAAGCAGGCGCTCTCTCTCTCACACACACACACACACACACACACACACACACACAACTCCCCACCTCCCACACACACTTGTTTCCTCATCTCTCCTCCTGCCCTCCTCTCCTCCTCTGCCCTTCCCCTGTCACACACTCGCCCTACCCTGTAGGCTACAGAACACCTGTGAAGCTACACCAACTCCAGCATAGACCCATTGACGTGTGAGGCTCAGAGCCCACCTGGAGTGTGTTCTACTGGATAGACCTGAAACACAGGGGAGGGAGGTGCTGGGATTGTCCTGGGTTGGTCGTACACACACACAGGAGGGGTGTTCTTTCCTTCACCAGTCACTGCCACAAGGATCCATGGTCTCTCTGAGGAGGGGAACTGTCTGCACTCATGGAGAAACAAGGAGGGAATGGATGTAAACGGTAAGCACAGCCAATGACATCTCTCTGCTCTGCTCAGGATAAACTGACTGACGTACAATCAACCAGGGCTAGCCAATAGGGTCCCGTTTTACAGTGCTTTACAGTAACCAGTTACTAACTAGATCAAATACACGTTACTTCTAGCCAATAGGGTCCCGTTTTACAGTGCTTTACAGTAACCAGTTACTAACTAGATCAACTATACGTTACTTCTAGCCAATAGGGTCCAGTTGTACAGTGCTTTACAGTAACCAGTTACTAACTAGATCAACTACACGTTACTTCTAGCCAATAGGGTCCAGTTTAACAGTGCTTTACAGTAACCAGTTACTAACTAGATCAACTACACGTTACTTCTAGCCAATAGGGTCCAGTTTTACAGTGCTTTACAGTAACCAGTTACTAACTAGATCAACTACACGTTATTTCTAGCCAATAGGGTCCAGTTTTACAGTGCTTTACAGTAACCAGTTACTAACTAGATCAACTACACGTTACTTCTTGCCAATAGGGTCCAGTTTAACAGTGCTTTACAGTAACCAGTTACTAACTAGATCAACTACACGTTACTTCTAGCCAATAGGGTCCAGTTTTACAGTGCTTTACAGTAACCAGTTACTAACTAGATCAACTACACGTGACTTCTAGCCAATAGGGTCTAGTTTTACAGTAAATGTCCCAAATTGTATGTACATGGTAGGTACAAAAGGTAAGAGGATCATATATGTGCGCTTCTCATTGCTTACTCAATCAATCCCATTTATCTATAAAGAAATTTTTACATTAGCTGTAAAATAAGAGTGATTTAAAGTAACCAGTTACTAACTAGATCATACTTCTGTATGTAGTTACATGTTTGTAACTTTAGATAGACTGACACAGTGTCTACTGTAGAACCTAAGCCAAAGATTAGAATAGGGTAACATTTACATAGAATATGATGACATCAGGCCATTTCTATTGGCCCTAGTCATAAATAGAATGTTTGGCGTTCTCTGAGAAAATGACCCTAAAAGGAGAAGAATACATAGCTGAAGAATGTATGTAATGATGTGGAAAATGTGCAGGTATATACTTAATTTCTATACTTATTATGTACTTATTGAAATACATTAAATTAGCTGTACAGTGTATTAAAGATGGTATCTTTGTCCAGATTGTACTTTTAAAGCTATTTTTACAGCAGTAGTTGTCACTAAGTGCTTTGACAGTAACTATGGTCAGTCACTTCAAAGAAGCAAAAATATGCAAATAAGTCCAAATGAAATCAAATCAAACGTTATTTGTCACATGCGCCAAATACAACAGGTGTAGTAGACCTTACCGCGAAATGCTTACTTACAAGCCCTTAACCAACAATGCAGTTGTAAGAAAATAGAGTTAAGAAAATATTTACTAAATAAACTAAAGTTTGAAAAAAAGAAGAAAAAAAGATACATAATAACAATAATGACGCTATATACAAGGGGTACAGTTTCCGAGTCAAGTAGAAGACTACGGTAAAATACACTGTATTTTTCAAAATAAGAGAAGGTAGGGTTTGAATAACGTATAGCGTAGACAAAATACACCCCAGGAGTAGTTTAACTTTGAGTTAAATGTAAATACAGTATTTTTTGATTTTCTGATCGATACATGTTTTATTTTGAGTGCCGACAGCAAACAACCTTTTAAGTAGACTGACTGGAATGGATCGTGCGGAAAAAGAAACCCAGCATAGATCGTATCTGCTTCACAGTGAAAGCATGCTTCGCTTTTATCTGATCAGATATGAACACAGTTCCCCTTATGACACTGATGAAGCCCTGTTAGGTGAAAACTAATGATGGAATACATTTTAATTTACTTCACTGTAGATAAAGAGTGGGAACCTTCCTCATGTTCCTATTCATAACGAATGACTGTTTTGGTCTAAAAGTAGGCGACGTCAATAATCTATACCTACATGTGCGCTAGGTTTCCCCCTTTTTCATTCCCTGACTGTAGGCAGGTTTCCATTGACCCAGGTTAATTCGACGAAAGCAATGTTGCTAAAATAAATCATTGCGACATGGCAGATGGCATATCACAGGAGGTTGGTGGCACCTTAATTGGGGAGGACAGGCTCGTGGTAAAGCCTGGAGCGGAATGGGTAGAATAGCATCAAACACATAGTTAGATGCCATTCCATTGGCTCTGCTCCAGCCCTCATTATGAGCCATCCTCCCCTCAGCAGCCTCCACTGTGGCAGATATAGAAAACACTTTCTAAAGCCTGACATTGTTATCCGTTTGACAGCAGTGGAATTTTCTTTTGTCAAACTTTCTTTATTGCAACAATTGATTATTTTTCAACTATAAAAGTAATGTTTATTTGCAGGACAATGATTGTCCTGACTTTCAAGAATGTTGTTTTGCCTTGCTTTTCTGGTTGGCTGGCAAGTTTCACCATCCAATTATTTCAGATCTACAAGAGTGTAGGTTTCACCATGGCACGTACGTGGCGGTACCTGGCGGTGCCTGGCGGTACCTGGCGGTGCCTGGCGGTGCCTGGCGGTACCTGGCGGTGCCTGGCGGTGCCTGGCGGTACCTGGCGGTACCTGGCGGTACCTGGCGGTGCCTGGTGCCCCATATAGATAGACATGGAATCACTGGTCACTTATTTTTTAAATATTTTTATTTTATTTAACTAGTCAAGTCAGTTAAGAACAAATTCATATTCACAATAATGGCCTATATATATATATAGCCAATAGGGTCCAGTTTTACAGTGCTTTACAGTAACCAGTTACTAACTAGATCAACTACACGTTACTTCTAGCCAATAGGGTCCAGTTTAACAGTGCTTTACAGTAACCAGTTACTGTAAATATCGGACAAAACACACATCATGACACTAGTCACATTAATAATAATGTTTACATACTGCTTTACTAGTTTCATATGCATATACTGTATTATAGTCAATGCCAGTCCAACATTGCTCGTCCTAATTTGTACATATTTCTTAATTCCACTCTTTTACTTTTAGATTTGTGTGTACTGTTGTGAATTGTTAGAGCTAGGAACACAAGCATTTCTCTACACCCGCAAGAACATCTGCTAAATATGTGTATGTGACCAATAATATTTCATTTTATTTCACATGAGAGTTATTAGAATATGGCAAATATTAGTAAATGATTGCATTCTATACATGCTGACTTTCGCGGGCTATAGGTGGGAAACAGATAGGTGGGAAGGCATACAGGATATCAACTATTTATTAACGCGCAATTTCCCTCAATGCATAATCGAAACACTTCGACCACTAACTACATTTTTATTCAACACTGTAGACACTGCCCCTCTGACTTTCTCCACCAATGGCTTTTGAGAACGAGGCGTGGCAAGAGGACGGGAGTCAAGGACATGCAAAAATATTTATGCCTAACCCATCCTCTAAAACAGTGTTTCCCAACCCTGGTCCTCCAGTACTCTCTCCAGAACACGTTTTCATTGTAGCCCTGGACAGACACGCCTCATTCAACTCATTGAGGGTTTGATGATTAGTTGACAAGTTGAATCAGGTGTGATTGTCCAGGCTTACAATAAAAATGTGTACTGTTGGGGAACTGGAGGAACAGGGTTGGGAACCACCGCTCTAGAAGAGCAGCTATATTCTAAGAAATGGTAGAGCCAAGCAACCTAAGCAAATATAGTTTTATGAATGACAGATGAGACATTTATATATCACTATTTTGACAGGTTCTAATGTACGGAAGAGTATCAAATCAAATGAAATTGTATTTTTCACATGCTTCGTAAACAACAGGTGTAGACTAACAATGAAATGATTACTTATGGCCCTTCCCAACAATGCAGAGAGAAGATTTTTGAAATTATACAAATAATAATAACACCAGGAATAAATACACAATGAGAAACGATAACTTGGCTATATACACAGGGTACCAGTCCCAAGTCGATGTGCAGGGGTACGAGGTAATAACATGGCTATATACACAGGGTACCAGTACCAAGTCGATGTGCAGGGGTACGAGGTAATAACATGGCTATATACACAGGGTACCAGTACCAAGTCGATGTGCAGGGGTACGAGGTAATAACATGGCTATATACACAGGGTACCAGTCCCAAGTCGATGTGCAGGGGTACGAGGTAATAACATGGCTATATACACGGGGTACCAGTACCAAGTCGATGTGCAGGGGTACGAGGTAATAACATGGCTATATACACAGGGTACCAGTACCAAGTCGATGTGCAGGGGTACGAGGTAATAACATGGCTATATACACGGGGTACCAGTCCCAAGTCGATGTGCAGGGGTACGAGGTAATAACATGGCTATATACACAGGGTACCAGTCCCAAGTCGATGTGCAGGGGTACGAGGTAATAACATGGCTATATACACGGGGTACCAGTACCAAGTCGATGTGCAGGGGTACGAGGTAATAACATGGCTATATACACACTGTACCCGTACCAAGTCGATGTGCAGGGGTACGAGGTAATAACATGGCTATATACACAGGGTACCAGTACCAAGTCGATGTTCCGGGTGTACGAGGTCATTTAGATGTGTACATATTGGATAAAGTGACTAGGCAACAGGATAGATAATAAACAGTAGCAGCAGTGTATTTGATGAGTCAAACGAGTTCGTGCTAAAAGCGTCCATGCAGATAGTCTGGGTAGCTATTTGGTTAACTACACTACATGGCCACAAGTTTGTGGACACCCCTTCAAATTAATGGATTTGGGCTATTTTAGCCACATCCGTTGCTGACAGGTGTAAAAAAATGTAGCACCCCGCCATGCAATCTCCATAGACAAACATTGTCAGCAGAATGGCTCATACTCAAGGGCTCAGTGGCTTTCAAGGTGGCAGCGTCATAGGATGCTACCTTTTCAACATGTCAGTTTGTCAAATTCCGGCCCTGGTAGAGCTGCCCTGGTCAACTGTAAGTGCTGTTATCGTCAAATGTAAAAGTCTAGGAGCAACAACGGCTCAGTCACGATGTGGTAGGCCACACAAGCTTACAGAACGGGACCGCAGAGTGCTGAAGCGCGTAGTGGGTAAAAATCATCTGTCTTCAGTTGCAACACTCACTACCGAGTTCCAAACTGCCTCTGGAAGCAACATCAGCACAATAACTGTTCGTAGTGAGCTTCATGAAATGGGTTTTCATGGCCGAGCCACCGCACACAAGCCTAAGATCACCATGCACAATGCCAAGCAGAGAGTGGCGGAGTGATGAATCACGCTTCACTATCTGGCAGTCCGACGGATGAATCTGGGTTTGGTGGATGCCAGGACACCACTACCTGCCCCAATGCATAGTGCCAACTGTCAAGTTTGGTGGATGAGGAATATTGGTCTGGGGCTGTTTTTCATGGTTCGGGCTAGGCCCCTTAGTTCCAGTGAAGGGAAATTGTAATGCTACAGCATACAGTGACATTCTATATGATTCTGTGCCTTCCCAGAAGAGTGGAGAATGTTATAGCAGCAAAGGGTGGACCAACTCCATATTAATGCCCATGATTTTGGAATGAGATGTTTGAGGAGCAGGTGTCCACATACTTCTGGTCATGTAGTGTATTTCATCCAAGTCCTTGTGGTGAGATACACACTGTAGATAGAGACAGTTGAGTTGTGTGTGTAGCAGTCTTATGGCTTGGGGGTAGAAGCTTTCAGGGTCCTTTGGTTTCAGACTTTCAGACTTTGGTTTCAGTCCTTTGGTTTCAGACAGATACCGCTTGCAGTGCGGTAGCAGAGAGAACAGTCTATTTTAACAGAATAGTACTCAGTTGTCTTTGACAATTTTTAGGGCCTTCCTCTGTCACCGCCTGAAATAGAGGTCCTGGGTGGCAGGGAGCTCTGCCACAGTGATGTACTGGGCCGGACGCACGACCTACCCTCTGTAGGGCCTTAGGGCCAAGTAAAACATAATTTTTTTAATGGTGATGGGGGTGGTACTTTGAATTTTTTTCACGGATAGTACTTTAAAACTTGAAATACTTTGAGAATAAAGTTTAAATTATTATTTTTTTGAATAAAGTCAAAACACTATGTCGAGAATAAAGTGGCAATCTTTCGAGAATAGAGTGGCAATCTTTCGAGAATACAGTGGCAATCTTTCGAGAATAAAGTGGCAATCTTTCGAGAATACAGTGGCAATCTTTCGAGAATAGAGTGGCAATTTTCGAGAATACAGTGGCAATCTTTCGAGAATACAGTGGCAATCTTTCGAGAATACAGTGGCAATCTTTCGAGAATACAGTGGCAATCTTTCGAGAATACAGTGGCAATTTTTCGAGAATACAGTGGCAATCTTTCGAGAATACAGTGGCAATCTTTCGAGAATACAGTGGCAATCTTTCGAGAATACAGTGGCAATCTTTCGAGAATACAGTGGCAATCTTTCGAGAATACAGTGGCAATCTTTCGAGAATACAGTGGCAATCTTTTGAGAATAGAGTGGCAATCTTTCGAGAATAGAGTGGCAATCTTTGTAGAATAAAGTGGCAATATTCGAGCATCAAGGCGTGGTTATATTTCAAAATGAAAGTATATATTGGGTTATTAATTGCATGCCTCCCTGGCTCCTTGTTGCTGTATGCCCACTGTTGACATGCCTGAGTTAGATGACTGGTGAAACAATACTTTAGAACTGGCATTAGTAACAAGGAAATCCTTGCTCTTTTAGCACATAATAGCCAGACGATTAATAACTATTAAGACCTGGAAGAGGTTGTGCCACAGATTGAGTGTTTCCAGAAGGAGGAACCACACGGACATGGATGAGGTATTTCATCCAAGTCCGTGTGGAGACGGGCGGGTTGTGTGTGTTTGCAGGTGTGTGTGTGTGTGTTTGTGTGGGCGGTAAAAAGTTTTGTGCAAAACAAACAAATGGCCACCAATCTAATGATCTAATACACTCTTTCAAAGAGGCGTCACTGCGCACTAATGCTTATCAATCACTCGCACGCACAAAATCACAATCTTGGCACTGTCACTGAATGCAAAGACAACTGTGATCTGAGTCCCTGTCCGTATGCCCTCAGAATTTGCTTCAACGTTCTGCTTCGTAGCCTAGGCAAAAACTTTGCAAAAATTCGGTGCTTAATGGCAACTGTTAAAGCGACCATTGTGCTTTACTAACAGTAGTATCCCCCCGTATGGCAACTATCCTTCTAACAAATGTCGGCTAGTAGGACACGTGAGCAGCACCCCTAATAAAACAAATTATTTTGGAATCCTGGAGACCGGGATGTGTATGTCCCATGTCAAGCTGCTCTCTAAATTAGCTACAAAACTGCTATTTTGCAGCCCATTATAAACCTATAGCGGCCCACTCGATTGAGTACCCTAGCCTGTAGGCTAATCGTGCGTTAATGTGGGCTAGTGAAAGTAAATTATAGGCCTATCCAACGGCTGCCGGAGGCATAAACCATGAAGAAGGGGTTTTACACCAAGTGTCTGTAGGAGGAGATGCAACTCATTGCCCACTCCCACTCATTGCCCACTCCCACTCCTGCACGCGCAAACCAGCTAATCTGAGGCACTGTTTGAATATATTCATGGAATGGATTCTCCCTTTCTTAAAATAATCATTGATCTAAATATAAGCCTATTAGACGATGATAGGCTATATGCTATAAAGAAATAATCACTGATCTGACATGGTCAGATGGTAGCCTAGGGTTTCCATTGGTGCTTCCCTACAAATCAAATCAAATCAAATCAAATTTATTTATATAGCCCTTTGTACATCAGCTGATATCTCAAAGTGCTGTACAGAAACCCAGCCTAAAACCCCAAACAGCAAGCAATGCAGGTGTAGAAGCACGGTGGCTAGGAAAAACTCCCTAGAAAGGCCAAAACCTAGGAAGAAACCTAGAGAGGAACCAGGCTATGTGGGGTGGCCAGTCCTCTTCTGGCTGTGCCGGGTGGAGATTATAACAAAACATGGTCAAGATGTTCAAATGTTCATAAATGACCAGCATGGTCGAATAATAATAAGGCAGAATAGTTGAAACTGTCCCTGTCCCTACAGGGACCCGCAATCCTTTCCCACACAATCCGTGACCTACATTCACAAGATAATAAACGTAGGCCTATGAGGCTATATCATTTAAAGTGTAGTTTACATAAAACATTCATGCCATTGCTCACAAATGTGTAAATTAACCTTTCGTTTCAACATATAGGCTGCTGGCCAAGCTGTTATTCTCTAAAGTACAGTATGCATGGTGTTGGCATATGCAGGGGATTGAGGACAACTTTATAGCGAATTTGAAGGGCACCATGACCTGGACTGATGCATGCACCTCTTTGCGTCTGGCAACGCACCATGGGCGTTCGGTAGAATGGTATTGCCTTGGCGATATCGTTTTGTGTGTCACACACACGTACACTTGCATACACACACACAACCCACTCTCTACCTATGTACTGTATGTAACCAGACGGACTTCTGTGGTTCCTCCGGTCCTAATACTTATAATAATATTATTATGATGTGCTACAGGAGAAAGGATTGCGTTGTTACTAAAGCCAAATCTAAAGTATAGTTTCACCAGGTCATGTAACTCAGATACGCGCACAGCAACAGGGAGCCAGGGAGGCTTGCAGTTAACCACATCCCCTATATAAATATAAACATGAATATAAATGTAACTGTGACTTTATTCCTAAAATGTTGACTTTATTCCTAAAATGTTGACTTTATTCCCAAAATGTCAACTTTATTCCTAAAATGTTGACTTTATTCCTAAAATGTCAACTTTATTCCTAAAATGTCAACTTTATTCCTAAAATGTTGACTTTATTCCTAAAATGTCAACTTTATTCCCAAAATGTTGACTTTATTCTCAAAATGTCAACTTTATTCTCAAAATGTCAACTTCATTCTCAAAATGTTGACTTTATTCCTAAAATGTCAACTTTATTCCCAAAATGTCAACTTTATTCCTAAAATGTTGACTTTATTCTCAAAATGTCAACTTTATTCCTAAAATGTTGACTTTATTCTCAAAATGTCAACTTTATTCCTAAAATGTTGACTTTATTCTCAAAATGTCAACTTTATTCCTAAAATGTTGACTTTATTCCTAAAATGTTGACTTTATTCTCAAAATGTTGACTTTATTCTCAAAATGTCAACTTTATTCCTAAAATGTTGACTTTATTCCTAAAATGTTGACTTTATTCTCAAAATGTCAACTTTATTCCTAAAATGTTGACTTTATTCTCAAAATGTCAACTTTATTCCTAAAATGTTGACTTTATTCTCAAAATGCCAACTTTATTCCTAAAATGTTGACTTTATTCTCAAAATGTCAACTTTATTCCTAAAATGTTGACTTTATTCTCAAAATGTCAACTTTATTCCTAAAATGTTGACTTTATTCTCAAAATGTCAACTTTATTCCTAAAATGTTGACTTTATTCTCAAAATGTCAACTTTATTCCTAAAATGTTGACTTTATTCTCAAAATGTCAACTTTATTCCTAAAATGTTGACTTTATTCTCAAAATGTCAACTTTATTCCTAAAATGTTGACTTTATTCTCAAAATGTCAACTTTATTCCTAAAATGTTGACTTTATTCCTAAAATGTTGACTTTATTCTCAAAATGTCAACTTTATTCCTAAAATGTTGACTTTATTCTCAAAATGTCAACTTTATTCCTAAAATGTTGACTTTATTCTCAAAATGTCAACTTTATTCCTAAAATGTTGACTTTATTCTCAAAATGTCAACTTTATTCCTAAAATGTTGACTTTATTCTCAAAATGTCAACTTTATTCCTAAAATGTTGACTTTATTCTCAAAATGTCAACTTTATTCCTAAAATGTTGACTTTATTCTCAAAATGTCAACTTTATTCCTAAAATGTTGACTTTATTCTTCGAAACTACATTTGAATTTTATTCTCTAAATATTGACACATCATTCTCGAAATCATCAAAAAACACCGGCGTTTACTAAATGTTTATCTTCACTTGGAATACTCTTCCATACTAATGAGACCATGTTGATCTACCAATCTAACCTCTATTTTCTTCTTCTCCCATTTAGTCAAGTCGTGGTCGAGAGCCCTGTACGACCACTGCGGTCTCTGGTGCGGCCGTGTTTCATCTTCCTCCTCTTCCTGTCCACGGTCATCGTGATCATCCTCTTAGGTTTTCCTGACAGATTCTCCCAGACAGATTGGTGGAAAAACCTATCACTGTACACATACTACCATAGATGGACCAACCCCGACCGCCACCGTGGACCATCCCCAACCACCATTCCCCCAACCACAGTACCAGCCCCACCCTCAGCCACCATACGTCCGCTACCAACCAATCACTACCACTTTGGCTACCCTCGTAACTACCACTTCATCGTAGACGAACCGGACAAGTGTAATGCCCAGACCCCGTTCCTGGTGCTGATAGTCCCCGTGGCGCCCGGTAACCTGGCCGCCAGGGACGCCATCCGCAGGACGTGGGGTAATGAGACCCTGGTGCAGGGGAAGAAGGTACAGACGCTATTCATGCTAGGACTTCCTGGAGGACTAGGTGCCCAGGAGCTGCAGGAGAAGGTTGGTCTTGATTGTTTTAGCTTTTTTTAGTGTTGTGTTTATTTTTGTAAAGTGTGTTGGGGTTGTTAATATTTAAATAGAGTTTGATTTGATTTTGATTTGATTGTGACTTGAGCTGACCTAACTTTGACTTTGTCTTGACTCTTGACTTTGATTTGAAGGTGAACCAGGAGAGCCAAGTGCATCATGATCTACTCCAGAGCAACTTCCTGGACTCTTACCTCAACCTCACCATTAAGACCATGGTGATTATGGACTGGCTGGCCACCCACTGCACCAATGCCACCTACGCCATGAAGATCGACTCAGACATGTTCCTCAACGTAGAGAACCTGATGACTATGTTGCTGAGACCGGACGTCCCCAAGGTTAACTTTATTTTTATTTTATTCAACCCAACCTCCACCTCTTTGGGGGACAGCTTTATTACTCTGTCTGTCTGTCTGTCTGTCTGTCTGTCTGTCTGTCTGTCTGTCTGCCTGCCTGCCTGCCTGTGCCTGCCTGCCTGCCTGCCTGCCTGCCTGCCTGCCTGCCTGCCTGCCTGCCTGCCTCTGCCTGCCTGCCTGCCTGCCTGCCTGTCTGTCTGTCTGACTAACGTCTGTCTGTCTGTCTGACTAACGTCTGTCTGTCTGTCTGACTAACGTCTGTCTGTCTGACTAACGTCTGTCTGTCTGACTAACGTCTGTCTGTCTGTCTGTCTGTCTGTCTGTCTGACTTACTAAGTTTATTCTTAAAAAAAAAAAAAATGATATACAAAGATTAAATTCCTTCCCTATTTCCCAAGGTGAACTACCTGACAGGGATGCTGATGTGGGATCGCCCGGTCATCCGGAACCCCAACTCCAAATGGTATGTTCCGGTGGAGATGTTAGCCGACAACCGATACCCGACCTACACACTTGGTATGGGATACGTGTTCTCCAACGACCTGCCGGAGAGGTTCGTGGCGGTATCCAAGGACATCAAGCTTTTTAATATAGAAGACGCCTATGTTGGCGCCTGTATGAAGAAACTGGGCCTCTCGCCCACAAACTCACCAGATCCTTGGCAATGGAAGGCCTATCTCGGCAAGTACAATCGCTGTGAATTTTCCAAAGTCATCACCTATATTTTGAGCCGCCCGTCCCAGATAGTGGACTACTGGATGGACCTGAAGAAGACACCTGGTTCACCCTGTCCCTAGACACTGATCTAGTGTCCATTTGGTATTTTTCATCCTAATGGTCGAGTCTAAGTCTTTAGGTAGCCAAACAGATATATATACCTGTATATATCGATGAAAAAAACACAGCTGTAGCTCTGCCACCTTCCGCCTCAGATGTGGAAGGCTGACATCGGCGCATGTGGTGGATTGAGATGCAGCCCATGCAATAAAACAGATATCTCTAGCTTAAACAGACCGTTTCTGATGGGAATTTTTATGTTACGCTTATTCAATTTCCGCGTGGACATTGACTCTGGTACTAGTACTAAGTTTCACGGACTCTATCAGTGTCCGAGGGGCAGGTAGCTGAGTGGCTAGTGTTGTGCCAGTAACTGAAAGGTTGCTAGTTCAAATCCCCTAACAGACAAGGTGAAAAATATCTGTCGATGTGCCCTTGAGCAATGCACTTAACCCTAATTTCTTCAATGTTGATAATGACTGACCTTGGCTGTAACCCCATTCTTGGGGGGAGTTGAGATATGCAAAAAAAAAAGAAAAATCAAAGGTGTATAAAACAGACTTTTAGATGTGTGAACCAGGACAAATATAAGCACCTACCTTGTTAGGACTCAATTACCCATAATGACATTGGGTAGGGTGGGAAATAAAGATGGGTGGTGGTGGGGCTGGTCGGGATGATGAAGTTAGGTCATTGAGTAGTTCTGAACTTGTAATGACTGTCGGAATGGGATATCTGACTTTCAAAGTCTTCATTTACAATGGTGGAACATACTTTGCAAAGGGATCTTTTGTGATTTTGTGATCCCGAATCTCAGGAATCCAAACAAATCCAGACAGATAGGAGGATGGGATCAGCATCTGTCTAGTCTCTTGTGATAGATTAACACTTTCACAGGCCAAAACTCACACAAGATGTGTCTCTGTTCACATAAGATTTGTCTCTGTTCACACAAGATTTGTCTCTGTTCACACAAGATTTGTCTCTGTTCACACAAGATTTGTCTCTGTTCACACAAGATTTGTCTCTGTTCACACAAGATTTGTCTCTGTTCACACAAGATTTGTCTCTGTTCACACAAGATTAGTCTCTGTTCACACAAGATTTGTCTCTGTTCACACAATATTTGTCTCTGTTCACACAAGATTTGTCTCTGTTCACACAAGATTTGTCTCTGTTCACACAAGATTTGTCTCTGCCCACACGATATTTGTCTCTGTGTTACATGATCATCTGTCTGCCAAATTCCATTGTGTTGTGACACCATTCGGGAGACGGTGTTCTAGAAACCAGTTGGGTAACCTGTAAGAAACACTGGTGAGAACCAAAAGCCATCCATTATTAATGATTCAGTCTCTAACTCTCAAAAACAATTGAAAGGAAGATTATTTTGTACATAAAAAAAATAGTTTTGTCAAGAAGTATTTGCCTAGTGAATTAACAGTAGCCCGTAGGCCTAGACCTTGCCCAAACCAAGTAGACCGATATAACAGTATCAAATATTTAACAGCATAATATATTTATTTTACTGGGTGAGTTCTTTTTCAATTCAGCGACATCTACATGAATAATTAAGTTACATATATTGTTCAACAAAGCCTCTTTTTATATCGGCATCAGTATATTAAGTCACACATTATGTTACACAAAGCTTCTCTCATCCTGTTTGCTTAGCATGACACTGTTCAAATGCTGTTTGACTTCTATGTACGTATTGCACAATTCATTTATTTGCAGAACAGTTGACTAAAACCTGGACAAGAATAAGGTGTGTTCCATTGTCAACGAAAGGAGTTCTGTTCTCTTCCATTGTCAACGAAAGGAGTTCTGTTCTGTTCTCAACTTCCACAATGAAAGGAGTTCTGTTCTGTTGTCAACTTCCACAATGAAAAGAGTTATGTTCTGTTGTCAACTTCCACAATGAAAGGAGTTCTGTTCTGTTCTCAACTTCCACAATGAAAGGAGTTCTGTTCTGTTGTCAACTTCCACAATGAAAGGAGGAGTCCATCATTATTCTCAATGTCTGATGACTGGTGTAACAAAATAAGATGATATGAGTAATGACATTAGGAAGGTAATGCAGAAGGCTGCAGCCCTGGAAAGCTATGAATCACAGGAGGCTTGTGAGGGGAGGATGGCTCATAATAATGGCTGGAATGAAGGGAATTGTATCAACCACATGGGAAAAATGAGTTTGATACCATTCCATTTATTCCGTTCCAGCCATATGAGCCTGTCCTCCCCAATTCAGGTGCAACCAGCCACCTGTGCTATGAATATGATGTGGCATGTGTGTCTATGTTCTTTGTTAAGGACATCATCGTTGTGACAATATGAACAATGATGATATTGAGATTATTTATGTTATGAAAAGCACAATAAAAGTTCAATAAATGATTTGTATTATTTACGATCATAATCATTGACATGGTGAATGCATTGCAGTTGACAACAGGGATCTTTAAAAAAAAGAGAGACAGGGTTTAACTGTCAGAGATTTGTCTCGTCGAAATGTTGACAATAAAGGCTACTTAATACTCTGTTCTCATGTGTTGGTTTCTCTTGTCCTACCAAATAAACTACCTGATGGAAGGAAAGTGGGTACATCCCCTATGGCACCTTATTTCCTACCCATAGGGCTCTGGACAAAAATAAGGCACTGTATAGGGTGCCATTTGGAACACAGTAAGTGCTTGTGGTGAGAGAAAACGATGCTGAGTCATTCAACTCGTCAGGCAGGTCAGGCCGTCAGGCAGGCTGGTAGGCAGGCCTGTAAGACCTCATTTCTATTTTTAGACGTTGCCGAAGCCTGCCAGATCTTACAATGACTACATAGGTAATTTAAGTATCAGCTAACCACATATGTTATAGCAATTTGTCAGTCGTTGACGTGGCTTGCAACCAGTGGTTGTTGCGTCGCCTCGACAGCTGTGGAGCGCACCCTGGGTCTGTCAGACCTCTCTATCTGCTTGTTAGGTCATAACAAACCAGACCACCCATAACTAATGCCGCGTTCAAGTGCTAGTTGGAACTAGGAAACTCGGACCACCAGATTGCTTTCCAGCGGAAGTCATTCATTGTCAATGGAGCAGTCCGCAACAATGAGTTGGGGATGCGGCATTAGGCTGCACCGCATGTGTTCAATATTTTCAACTCGTGTATTGCTTTACCGTGCAGTGGTACAAACAGAAGTTCATAAACTGTCAAGCCAATTAGCTAACTATGTAACTACAAAGCTAACCACTTTGTTAGATACACTACATGACCAAAAGTATGTGGACACCTGCTCGTCGAACATCTCATTCCAAAATCATGGGCATTAATATAGAGGTGGTCCCTCCTTTGCTGATATAAGAGACTATACACTCTTATGGCAAGGCTTTCCAATAGATCTTGGAACATTCCTGTGGGGACTTGCTTCCATTCAGCCACAAGAGCATTAGAGGTTGGGGACTGATGTTGGGCGATTAGGCTTGGCTCGCAGTCTGCGTTCCAATCGATCTTTACAGTTGGCACTATGCATGGGGGCAGGTAGCGTTCTCCTGGCGTCCGCCAAACCCAGATTCATCCGTCGGACTGCCAGATGGTCACAATAACAGCACTTACAGTTGACTTGTTGGAAAGGTAGCGTCCTATGACGGTGCCACGTTGAAAGTCACTGAGCTCTTCAGTAAGGCTATTCTACTGCCAATGTTTGTCTATGGCGATTGCAAGGCGGTGTGCTTGATTTTATACACCGGTCATTAACAGGTGTGGCTGAAGTGGAAGGGGTGTCCACATACTTTTGTATATATAGTGTATATCCAAATTGGACATTAATAACCACATTCAGGGCCTGTTACAATATATACATCATGACGGATTTGAGGAATATCCACTTTGTTTGATCAGATTTGTTGAATGTGCGCAAATCCGGCATCCTTATTCTATCCCCAACCCTCTGTGTTCCATTGACCTCTTCGCCACATCTATAGAACATACATGTTTTTCTGTGATGCAAAGTGTCAGCTATATACAGTTGAAGCTTATATGCACTTAGGTTGGAGTCATTAAAACTAATTTCTTGTTATTAACAAACTATAGTTTTGACAAGTCGGTTAGGACATCTACTTTGTGCATGACACAAGTCATTTTTCAGATTATTTCACTTATAATTCACTGTATCACAATTCCAGTGGGTCAGAAGTTTACATACACAAAGTTGACTGTGCCCTTAAACAGCTTGGACTATTCCAGAAAAGTATGTCATGGCTTTAGAAGCTTCTGATAGGCTAATCATCTGAGTCAATTGGAGGTGTATCTGTAGATGTATTTCAAGTCCTACCTTCAAACGCAGTGCCTCTTTGCTTGATATTATGGGAAAATCTAAAGAAATCAGCCAAGACCTCAGAAAAACAATTGTAGACCTCCACAAGTCTGCTTCATCCTTGGGAGCAATTTCCAAACACCTGAAGATACCACGTTCATCTGTACAAACAATAGTACACAAGTATAAACACCATGGGACCACACAGCCGTGATACCGCTCAGGAAGGAGACGCGTTCTGTCTCCTAGAGATGAACGTACTTCGGTGCGAAAAGTGCAAATCAATCCCAGAACAACAGCAAAGGACCTTGTGAAGATGCTGGAGGAAACGGGTACAAAGTATCTATATCCACAGTAAAACGAGTCCTATATCAGCATAACCTGAAAGGCCACTCAGCAAGGAAGAAGCCACTGCTCCAAAACCGCCATAAAAAAAACAGACTACAGTTTGCAACTGCACATAGGGACAAAGATAGTACTATTTGGAGAAATGTCCTCTGGTCTGATAAAACAAAAATAGAACTGTTTGGCCATAATGATCATCGTTATGTTTGGAGGAAAAGGGGGGAGGTTTGCAAGCCGAGGAACCATCACTACCGTGAAGCATGGGGTGGCAGCATCATGTTGTGCTGGTGCTTTGCTGCAGGAGGGACTGGTGCACTTCACCAGTCACGGTATGGCCATTGGAGTGGCCATCACAAAGCCCTGACCTCAATCCTATAGAAACGTTTTGGGCAGAACTGAAAAAGTGTGTGTGAGCAAGAAGGCCTACAAACCTGACTCAGTTACACCAGCTCTTTCAGGAGGAATGGGACAAAATTCACCCAACTTATTGTGGGAAGCTTGTGGAAGGCTACCCGAAATGTTTGACACAAGTTAAACAATTTCAAAGCAATGCTACCAAATACTAATTGAGTGTATGTAAACTTCTGACCCACTGGGAATGTGATGAAAGAATTAAAAGCTGAAATAAATAATTCTCTCTACTATTATTCTGACATTTCACATTCTTAAAATAAAGTGGAGATCCTAATTGACCTAAGGCAGGGAATTTTTACTCAGATTAAATGTCAGGAATTGTGAAAAACGGAGTTTAAATGTATTTGCCTAAGGTGTATGTAAACTTCTGACTTCAACTGTACAATACATTTCTATCTCGAACTTTATAGAATGCTCAATTTAGAACAGATATACTTTTCATTCAGTGCAATCTTTTCAGGTCTATACAATACATGTATATCTGTCAGTTGTGGCCTCTCCTTTCCTGGAGCCAGGTACGTGGTGTGTGGGAGGGGCTGTGGAGAATACAAAACAAAAGCCACCCAACCTACAGTGGCTCCTTCTCTACCTGTGGGCAGCCAATTATTTGCTCATTTCTCCATCGTCAACATGCATTGAGGAAGAAGAAAGAAGACGTCAACCATGCGCCAATCTCGTTGAGCGTCATGAGCCGGATTTGATACAAAAAAACATGAGGTATGTGTCAATTAAAGCTGGAGTTTGTTTGTAGACATTGCGACATTATTTTGAGGGTGTGTATTAGTTATATTTCACGCTATTATGATCCAGTCATATGGGATTACACTGAACGTCATCAAATATAGTTTCCCGGTTGTAGAGTATGTTACTGGATGTGGGCAAACTTTAGTTCCAGCATATGCCAGCCCAATGCTAACAC
Organism: Oncorhynchus mykiss; assembly: GCF_057628025.1. Lineage (NCBI taxonomy): Eukaryota > Metazoa > Chordata > Actinopteri > Salmoniformes > Salmonidae > Oncorhynchus > Oncorhynchus mykiss. The sequence continues at coordinate 19,748,605 of NC_143034.1, read as the reverse complement.
GCCTTATTCAAATAAACCGACTGAAGCCACAATGATGACCGGTGTTTTAGTGCTGGGGTGTAACAACAGCCAGCACACCTAGTAACTAGAGCGGTGTTGGATATCCATGGTCTAGGGGTGGGCAATTCCAGTCCTCGAGGGCCTGATTGGTGTCACAGTTTTGCCCCAACCCCAGCTAACACACCTGACTCCAATAATCACCTAATCATGATCCTCAGTTTAGAATGCAATGTGATTAATCAGGTGTGCTTTCTCGAGATGGAGAAAGTGTGACACCAATCAGGCCTCCCTGGACTTCTAACACTTGTCTGTCTTTTATGCGATTTAATTATGTGATTGTCAGACAGCCAAGGAATAGTTATTGTAGTCTAACTACACCACCAGTACACCAGACGCAATTGTCTTCGTAACAAACTCCTACACAAAGGGCAAAGCAAACCGTGGTCATGCAATATAGCCTACTCTTGGTGCTTTCAAGACATCTGATAACATGACCCTGCTGCAACAGGTGCCATCTCTAATTTCTTTCCTTATATAGTTTATCAATTTGTCTGATCATGCACCAGTGACCATCTATAACTACTGTATGTTGCACCAGAGAGAGCTACTGTGAAAACCTCAACTTTGATTTCATGCTGTTCAACTGCACATAACACAATGCCACTTCTCTTTTAGGCAGGCTATATTTTTTTCATTGATAATAACTGCAGACATGCACATGGTCTTATAGAGTATATGTATATGAGAGAATAATTAAAAATATTAATTTTAATCTTAATGATATATTCATGTTTGCTGTGTAAGGGGTGATTTCAAGAAATGTTTATACATTCAAATGGTACTTCTGTACAACAGTGTGGCAAGAACCATTGACCCCTCTCACTCTTTCTATCCTTTCTCTCTTCATCAGCCCAGCTCTGATGCAATCCTGTACAGCCCTTTCTGGAAGGCTGTATAGAAGACCCTGTTTTCTATTCATCCTGGTGGCAGTGGCTGTCTCCGTGACCTACACCACCTTCGCCTTGAATTGGTGGAATGACCCACAGCGACCCTCGGTAATCAGTCACACTGGAAAGACTCCTGATGATGACAGGACCAATCACACTGGAAAGATTGCTGATGATGATCAGGTGAACCCGCGTGTCTTGACCAATCGGAATGGTGTCCAATGGGAGGATCCCGGGCGGTACCACGTGGCATACCCGCGGGGATACAAATTCATAATGGATGAGCCGGAGAAGTGTCGGACCGGGAATCAGGCCCCGTTCCTGGTGCTGATGGCCCCCGTGGCGCCTGGTAACCCTACTGGAAATTTCACACAAGATTAACACATTCTGTTTGCAATTCTAACATGATCCATTGCATGTGAAGTGATAACCTGTTTCCAATATATTTTAAATGTATGTATATGTATGTATATGTATGTATATGTATGTATGTGTATGTATATGTATGTATGTGTATGTATGTATATGTATGTGTATGTAGGAACTAAAAATGCAATCCAAACTAGCTTTTTTTTTCAGGTGTTTGTGAAAGCCGACTGGAAGAAATTGTTACAGTAAAATGTGTTATTGTGTAATTATTGTATTTCCAACACGTTTTTAACATGTACATTTCCGGTAGGTAACCTGGCCTCCCGGGACGCCATCCGCAGGACGTGGGGTAATGAGACCCTGGTGCATGGGAAGAAGGTACAAACGCTATTCATGTTAGGACTTCCTGGAGGACCAGGTGCCCAGGAGCTGCAGGAGAAGGTTGGTCTTGAATGTTTTAGCTTTTTTTAAATTTTTTTTATTAAGTGCGTTGGGCTTGTTAATATTTAAATAGTTTGATTTGACTTGAGTTGATTCTGTTCTGATTCGAAGGTGAACCAGGAGAGCCGGGTGCACCACGACCTCCTCCAGAGCAACTTCAAGGACACCTACCATAACCTGACCATCAAGACCATGGTGATCCTCGAGTGGCTCGTCTCGCGGTGCCCTGAGGCCTCCTACGCCATGAAGATTGACTCAGACGTGTTCCTCAACGTCCAGAACCTTGTCTCCATGCTGGTCAACCCTGACACTCCCAAACAGAACTACATGACCGGTCTAGTCTGGTGGCACAGCCCGGTGCTGAGAAACCCCAACAACAAGTTCTTCCTGCCTTATGAGGTGATGGCTGAGTCGGAGTATCCTCCGTACCCTCTGGGGTTTGGCTACATCATGTCCATGGACCTCCCCAAGAAGATCATGGGGGTCACTCCACAGATCAAGGTATGTTGAGCTTCTGTATTTTGCTAAGCAAATGTTCCTATGTATGGGACTTAAAGTATTATTTTTTCTTTATTTCTCTCATTCATTGGTAACACTTTATTATTATGTAGCATTCCCAAAGCATGTCATTATTTAATTAATCCTGCCATTCATCCATCCATTTAATTTCATTCAAGCCCATCTACATCGAGGATGCCTACCTGGGGATGTGTCTGAAGCGACTGGGCATCTCCCCCACCAATCCTCCCAGCAAGTCACTCTTTGACGTCAACCCCATCTACAGCTACGGACGCTGCAAACTGTCCACCGTGGTTGCCGTGACGACGACCAAAGTGAGCCAGCTGCTGAGGTACTGGCAGGACTACACAAGGCCCGGCCCGCCGTGCTGAGAGGGTAATCACCACAGCAAACATTGCTTCTTCCTGTTTGGAAAACGGAATTCATGAAGACACTTCCTGTATGTTTCCCTTCCTGGAAATGTTGAATTGGAACTTTGGGTAAGAGACATTGGCTCTTGCATAAGAGACATCCGTTCACTCTTGTTGGGAGATCCATAGGTTGTTTGGTATTTTGCTAATGTATACCTCAACCCTTCCCTTTACATTGACTGTGGTGCAGTGAAGGTGGATAGGTGTTGGAGATGGCTTATTGGGCCTGTCTCAATACCTTTCAACTGTCACATGCTGCAACAAAAAGATCCCAAGCTGCATATTTGTATCATACAAAGAGAGCCTTAAGACTGGATCCTATCAGATCTGCCCTAGCCGACACCCGCATAGTGGTTGTATTGGTGGTGTCGGAGGTGGCACTGTCAAATCCACAAGCGGCTCCCGGCACTATACCTAAAGTGGACATTGCCATTGGCTGACATATATTGTGTTATTTTATGGTTTACATCAACCTACCACACAAGGCAATAGCCTACGTGTCAACAGTATGTTTATGTTATATAGTATTGTTGAGAAATTTGGGGTTACTTAGAAATGTCCTTGTTTTGGGGTGAAAAACACTTTTTGTCCATTAAAATAACATCAAAATGATCAGAAATACAGTGTAGACATTGTTGTAAATGACTCATGTAGCTGGAAACGGCTGATTTTTTTTATTTTTTTTTTTTTGAATTTTACCCCTTTTTCTCCCCAGTTTCGTGGTATCCAATTGTTTTTAGTAGCTACTATCTTGGCTCATCGCTACAACTCCCGTACGGGCTCGGGAGAGACGAAGGTTGAAAGTCATGCGTCCTCCGATACACAACCCAACCACACACTGCTTCTTAACACAGCGCGCATCCAACCCGGAAGCCAGCCGCACCAATGTGTCGGAGGAAACACCGTGCACCTGGCAACCTTGGTTAGCGCGCACTGCGCGTGGCCCGCCACAGGAGTCGCTGGTCAGTAGGACATCCCTACCGATCAAGCCCTCCCTAACCCGGACGACGCCGGCTACAACAGAGTCTGGGCGTGAACCCAGAGTCTCTGATGGCACAGCTGGCGCTGCAGTACAGCGCCCTTAACCACTGCGCCACCCGGGAGGCCTCACAGCTGATTTTTTTAAATGGAATATCTACATAAGCGTACAGAGGCCCATTATCACAGGGATGCAAACTAGTCACCTTTTGGCGAAATTTGCCATTTTGAATCCAAAATAGGTGACCTACGTGATTTGTGTAGATCTGATGAGAAAAGTTGTGTGAATGTGTGGTTGGGGTTGGATCACTACTGGCTGTAAGCGAATGAGTGATGCGCGTTTGGCGAAATACTGGCTGTATCCAAGGCTCAGCCAATCGTTTGCGTAACAACAGAATGCAGCGCAGCAAGCGACTGAAGAGACAACCAATTTGCTAGTTACAGCCAGTAGTGATCCAACCCCAACCACACACACACACATATTTAGCGAGTATTCAGACCCCTCTAGCAACACAATTTCAAAAAATCGACTAGCAACTTTTTCTTTTGTTATTGAAGACTTTTGGAGACTAAAGTGAAAGCTCCTTACTCTTCTCAACGAGCAGCTGGTCCCTAAAGTGAAAGCACGTATCCTCCTTACTCTTCTCAACGAGCAGCTGGTCCCTAAAGTGAAAGCACGTATCCTCCTTACTCTTCTCAACGAGCAGCTGGTCCCTAAAGTGAAAGCACGTATCCTCCTTACTCTTCTCAACGAGCAGCTGGTCCCTAAAGTGAAAGCACGTATCCTCCTTACTCTTCTCAACGAGCAGCTGGTGCCTAAAGTGAAAGCACGTATCCTTCTTACTCTTCTCAACGAGCAGCTGGTCCCTAAAGTGAAAGCACGTATCCTCCTTACTCTTCTCAACGAGCAGCTGGTCCCTAAAGTGAAAGCACGTATCCTCCTTACTCTTCTCAACGAGCAGCTGGTCCCTAAAGTGAAAGCACGTATCCTCCTTACTCTTCTCAACGAGCAGCTGGTCCCTAAAGTGAAAGCACGTATCCTCCTTACTCTTCTCAACGAGCAGCTGGTCCCTAAAGTGAAAGCACGTATCCTCCTTACTCTTCTCAACGAGCAGCTGGTCCCTAAAGTGAAAGCACGTATCCTCCTTACTCTTCTCAACGAGCAGCTGGTCCCTAAAGTGAAAGCACGTATCCTCCTTACTCTTCTCAACGAGCAGCTGGTCCCTAAAGTGAAAGCACGTATCCTCCTTACTCTTCTCAACGAGCAGCTGGTCCCTAAAGTGAAAGCACGTATCCTCCTTACTCTTCTCAACGAGCAGCTGGTCCCTAAAGTGAAAGCACGTATCCTCCTTACTCTTCTCAACGAGCAGCTGGTCCCTAAAGTGAAAGCACGTATCCTCCTTACTCTTCTCAACGAGCAGCTGGTCCCTAAAGTGAAAGCACGTATCCTCCTTACTCTTCTCAACGAGCAGCTGGTCCCTAAAGTGAAAGCACGTATCCTTCTTACTCTTCTCAACGAGCAGCTGGTCCCTCCGCGTCCAGACTGCAAATGAACAGCGCATGCGGGAAGCCGCCGCTAGCTGATCTCGCCCTGGCTTACATTCAGGGCGGGATGTAAATGTAAAATGTTCTTTGTCTAAAATAAATCACTGCATTTGACTCATACAGCCTCAGTCACTTACTCACCTTGTCCACTGTGTGTGTGTGTGCCTCTGTGACATAAGCTAAACATCTAGCTGGCTAGCTCATCATGTCTCAGTCTAAACTGTACACTCAAATACAGAAAGGAGTGGGAATCAAACCCTGAATTCAAAGGCTGGTTGAAGCCGTTTATTGGAGATGATACACGGGCATACTGCCTGTATTGTAGGGCTGATTTCTACGCCAAACTTAGTGATGTGGAAGAACACATGACAACTCAAAAACATACTCAAAAGGCAAAGCTTAAGTTCCATCCAAAACAAGCTGACATTAATGGTTAAAAAAACTTGACTCTGCAAAAAAGGCTGAGGCCACCATGGCATTAGCTATCGCTGAACACTGTTCCATGCTGGCATGTGATCACATTGGAGAAGCATGTAGAGCTGCTTTCTCAGACTCCACCGCTGTTACCCACTTCAAAATGCACAGAAATGATTAATGGTGTTCTAGCACCATACTTTCTGAAAAAGTTGGTCGCAGATGTGGGTGACCAGATGTGGGTGACCAGATGTGGGTGACCAGCGTTTCAACCTCTGAGTCCACAGATGTAAGTGTTTCTAAGTACCTGGGGGTTGTGATAAGGTAGTTTAGTGACACCAGGCAGACAATTGTATCAACATTTCTGGGGCTTGTTGAGTTGGAGGGAGGAGATGCCAAGTCTATGGCCCGTGCTGTTGTGGCTTTCCTCAGTGTTATCTTAAAGAGAAACTCCTGGGGATAGGGACTGACAATGCCTCTTATGACGGGGATTAACAATGGGGTCCATAAAGTGCTGAAGGAGGAGTATGGCCTCAAATCTGGTTCTTATTCGCTGTGTGTTCCACTCTCTGCAGTTTGCTGTAAGTCATGCTCCCAATGACACCATCCCCCGTAGTGTGGAGTACTTGGTACGAGAGACTTATAACTGGTTTTGTGTCTCCAAAGCACAGGGAGGCCTACAAGGCCATATATGAGACCGACTGTGGGGAAAAACCTTTACAGACAACCAAGGTGTGTGCCACACGTTGGCTCTCCATTGAACCCGCTGTTTCACGCATTTTGGACCAGTGGGAGGAGATTAGGCTGCATTTCGCAGTCACCAAGTCAATCAATCAATCAAATTTATTTTATATAGCCCTTCGTACATCAGCTGATATCTCAAAGTGCTGTACAGAAACCCAGCCTAAAACCCCAAACAGCAAGCAATGCAGGTGAAGAAGCACGGTGGCTAGGAAAAACTCCCTAGAAAGGCCAAAACCTAGGAAGAAACCTAGAGAGGAACCAGGCTATGTGGGGTGGCCAGTCCTCTTCTGGCTGTGCCGGGTGGAGATTATAACAAAACATGGTCAAGATGTTCAAATGTCCAATGAAGTCCAGTGAACACTGCTACATGGCTGAGGGTTTATACTCCATGTACAGTGAACACTGCTACATGGCTGAGGGTTTATACTCCATGTACAGTGAACACTCCTACATGGCTGAGGGTTTATACTCCATGTACAGTGAACACTGCTACATGGCTGAGGGTTTATACTCCATGTACAGTGAACACTGCTACATGGCTGAGGGTTTATACTCCATGTACAGTGAACACTCCTACATGGCTGAGGGTTTATACTCCATGTACAGTGAACACTGCTACATGGCTGAGGGTTTATACTCCATGTACAGTGAACACTGCTACATGGCTGAGGGTTTATACTCCAAGTCCAGTGAACACTGCTACATGGCTGAGGGTTTATACTCCAAGTCCAGTGAACACTGCTACATGGCTGAGGGTTTATACTCCAAGTCCAGTGAACACTGCTACATGGCTGAGGGTTTATACTCTATGTACAGTGAACACTGCTACATGGCTGAGGGTTTATACTCCATGTACAGTGAACACTGCTACATGGCTGAGGGTTTATACTCCATGTACAGGGATCCTCAAAACATACTGTATCTGACTTTTTTGAAGTCAGTGCTGGGTGAGTGATAAGAGAATTATGTTATCCAGGTACATAACCCAATTGAATTATATTACTCTGTCTGCAAACCAGAATTTGTAAGATCCTGGTCGAATGAAACAAACGGAGGCCCAGCTAAAGTAGTTAAATGTTTATTCACGGAACGTTCTAAAGTAAAGAATACAATTAATTTTATACTGACTTCTCACACATACGCACACACTGTCTGTCTCACTACCCAGCCGACAGAGATGGTGACCTTGTCCTGCTACACTGTCTGTCTCACTACCCAGCCGACAGAGATGGTGACCTTGTCCTGCTACACTGTCTGTCTCACTACCCAGCCGACAGAGATGGTGACCTTGTCCTGCTACACTGTCTGTCTCACTACCCAGCCGACAGAGATGGTGACCTTGTCCTGCTACACTGTCTGTCTCACTACCCAGCCAACAGAGATGGTGACCTTGTCCTGCTACACTGTCTGTCTCACTACCCAGCCAACAGAGATGGTGACCTTGTCCTGCTACACACACTGTCTGTCTCACTACCCAGCCGACAGAGATAGTGACCTTGTCCTTGAGACGTACTCCCCGTTCTCTCCCAAATCTCTAGTCAGGTCGGCACCAAGCTCAGACAGTCTGTGTTTAAAATACCATAAAGACATATTGTTTTACCCTAATTCTGACTAGGACTACACATTTATTGATTATGATTTTATACATTCTAATCAATTCCATACAATTATATGTTTCAGGGCTGAATATTCTAATCATTCAATTAACAGACAATTCTCACCCATCAGTGAGGTACAGTAGTGCTGGGTGAGGTACAGTAGTGCTGGGTGAGAGCAAGTAGATCCTCTTAAGCTACTTGACAGCTTGGTTAGCCTGATCAAGTCTGTGACCAGCAGGGTGCTGAATCCACTGGCAAATGTTGATGTACTCAAAGAGCCAATAGATGGATACATCAGTCCCAAACCGTACCTTGGTTACCTTTTTGAGTCAAAGGCAGCTGAGCTCCACCTTGTACCTGAGGATGAAAACAATGTCCGAAAGCAGTGTGTAGCCTTCACCATCTCCCTCACTATGGAGTTGTCCGGCAGTCTCACCCTCAACATTGAAGCATTGCCTCCCAGGTGGCGCAGTGGTTAAGGGCGCTGTACTGCAGCGCCAGCTGTGCCATCAGAGTCCCTGGGTTCGCGCCCAGGCTCTGTCGTAACCGGCCGCGACCGGGAGTTCCGTGGGGTTTTTATTATTTTATTTTATTTTTTTTTAAACATTGAAGCATGTCAGTTTTCAATGTGAAGGAAACTATAAAGCACAATAAGAGCCCTGGAGAAATAGAAAACATAGCCAAGCTCCTTGGCTACTCCCCTGCAGAGATAGACAAGATTGTCCAGCAATGGTGTGCCATCCATCTTAGTAAATGGAACGAGACAAAAAACAAACAGAGCGTCTGGAGTGAGATTTGGACGTTCAGGGATGCAGCTGATATCAACCCGTTTCAAGAACTTGCCATGGCCACTGTGTCTGTGTTGGCCTTGCCACAGTCGAATGCTGAAGTCGAGAGAGTATTCAGCCAGATGAGGGTGGTAAAAAGCAAACTTAGAAATCGGATGTCCTTGCAGACCCTTAACTCCATCCTGTACATTCGATATGGACTGAAGCTGTCTGGTGAGGCTTGCTATGAGCACCAGCTGCCTGATAATGTTTTGAAGCCTTTTGGTTCATCAGCTGCTTACTCATTTAAGTCAGCTCCCTCAGTTGCTGAACCTGCCATAGAGAGCCTTGACCAAAAAGACGATGACCCACTCTTTCTGTGACCCAGTACAGCCTGTGTGTGTGGAGGGGGGTCTGGAAAAAAACAACCATTAACCTGAATTAGAGCCTGACTAGAGCCTGACATCATTTTCTCACATTGCCATTGCCAGTTTTGGTCCATTTAGATTAGATTGTTAATGTAGATTGTATGTTAAAAAAAAAAAATTAAAAAATGGTATGGTTATAAATGTTCACGTTTTACTGTAACTTGTTGTATGCTCCACTCCACAGACCGGAACGGTCCCCAGTCCAGGGTCTCCGGCGACGGTCCACAGTCCGGGGTCTCCGGTGATGATCCATGCAGTGACGGTCCCCAGCCCGGGGTCTCCAGCGACGGTCCACAGTCCGGGGTCTCCGGTGATGATCCATGCAGTGATGGTCTCCAGCCCGGGGTCTCCAGCGACGGTCCACAGTCCGGGGTCTCCGGTGATGATCCATGCAGTGACGGTCCCCAGCGACGGTCCACAGTCCGGGGTCTCCGGTGATGATCCATGCAGTGACGGTCCTCAGCCCGGGGTCTCCAGCGACGGTCCACAGTCCGGGGTCTCCGGTGATGATCCATGCAGTGATGGTCTCCAGCCCGGGGTCTCCAGCGACGGTCCACAGTCCGGGGTCTCCGGTGATGATCCATGCAGTGATGGTCCCCAGCCCAGGGTCTCCAGTGACGGTCCACAGTCCGGGGTCTCCGGTGATGATCCATGCAGTGATGGTCCCCAGCCCGGGGTTTCCAGTGACGGTCCCCAGCCCGGGGTCTCCGGTGATGATCCATGCAGTGATGGTCCCCAGCCCGGGGTTTCCAGTGACGGTCCCCAGCCCGGGGTCTCCGGTGATGATCCATGCAGTGATGGTCCCCAGCCCGGGGTTTCCAGTGACGGTCCCCAGCCCGGGGTCTCCGGTGATGATCCATGCAGTGATGGTCCCCAGCCCGGGGTTTCCAGTGACTGTCCCCAGCCCGGGGTCTCCGGTGATGATCCATGCAGTGATGGTCCCCAGCGACGGGGGGGGGGTACTGTCACGCCCTGACCTTAGTTATCTTTGTTTTCTTTATTATGTTGATTAGGTCAGGGTGTGACGAGGGTGGTATGTTTAGTTTTTGTATTGTCTAGGGGTTTATGTCTATGGTTGCCTAGATTGGTTCTCAGAGGCAACTGTTTATCGTTGTTACGCACACCTCTATGAAGAGAGAACACAACACCCTCCTACAACTCAACTCTCAGTGAAGTGAAAGAGGTATGGATTGTAGGTGCGAGTAAGGATTTACCGTTTACTAGGAATGTCTTCCTTCACACGGTATTATGGGGAAAAGGTGCTGGACGGAACCAAAGCAAAGAAAGTACATATCAAAGCCCCCCTCCTATCTTACCTGCCTAACCACTACTTCCCTAATTTAGCACCACCTGGTGCCCCTAACCAAAATACAGGGTGTGTTCCGCCCAGGTCTTACCTAGTGTGCCTGGACAGTGAATATACTATGGGTATGTATGCCCGCAGGCTTCTTGCCTAAACACTCCCTAGGAGCCTTCCCCCCTGGGAACAAATAAAACAGGAGAACAAACTATTTCAATGATCAAAACAGAGCGTCCTATTGACACATACCAGACATACCCAATCAGCTCCCTCAGCAACAACATAGTACATACCAAATCGCTTTTTGAGAAACAACCAACACTATATAACCCTCAGCTCCCTGAAAAACGACAAACACAGCTCTCAGCAATTGAATTCTCTATATCACAATCAATCTCCCCTGAGCAACAGAACACTGATTTGTATACAGCTGTAAAAAGTGTTGGTAATTGACCGCAGCTGCGTTCTGACGAGAGGGCGGGGTCAGCTCTCCAATTAGCCATGGTGTCAACCAATCAGCTGCTTGAGGGGATTTCAGGAAGCCATCCTGAAACAAACACGTGACAAACCACAACACAGAAACTTGGGAACTTAACAGTTGTCTCTGATTGGGGACCATATCTAGGTAGCCATATTCCTTGGGTATTTCGTGGGTTATTGTCTATGTATAGTTGCATGTCAGCACTCGTGTTTATAGCTTCACGTTTGTTTTGTTGTTTTGTATAGTTGAAGTGTTCTTCGTTTATTAAAAGAAGAATGTATGCTTATCACGCTGCGCCCTGGTCTCATCATTACGACGAACGTGACAATACCCTGACTCTGCTTGCACAGAATGCAAGAGAAGTGACACAATTTCCCTAGTTAAAATAAATTCATGTTAGCAGGCAATATTAACTAAACGGATGATCGCCGCATGTGTGTTTCCCACTGTGAAGCATGGAGGAGGTGTGATGGAGTGGGGGTGGTGACACTGTCTGTGATTTCTTTAAAATTCAAGACACACTTAACCAGTATGGCTACCACAGCATTCTGCAGAAATATGCCATCCCATCTGGTTTGCGCTTAGTGGGACATCATTTGTTTTTCAACAAGACAATGAGCCAACACACCTCCAGGCTGTGTAAGGGCTATTTGACCAAGAAGGAGAGCGATGGAGTGCTGCATCAGTTGACCTGGCCTCCACAATCACCCGACCTCAAGTCAATTGAGATGGTTTGGGATGAGTTGGACCACAGAGTGAAGGGAAAGCATCCAACAAGTGCTCAGCATATGTGGGAACTCCTTCAAAACTATTGGAAAAGCTTTCCAGGTGAAGCTGGTTGAGAGAATGCCAAGAGTGTGCAAAGCTGTCATCAAGGCAAAGGGGGGCTACTTTGAAGAATCTCAAACATCAAAATATATTTTATATTTAACACTTTATTTTTGGTTACTACATGATTCCATATGTGTTATTTAATAGTTTTGATGTCTTCACTATTATTCTAAAATGTTGAAAATAGTAAAAATAAAGAAAAACCCTTGAATGACTAGATGTATCCAAACCTTTGACTGATACTGTACATAAGGTGTATCTTTTAGAAACCAAATGTGGGGTATCATGTATGCTACACTCATAGATAAAAAGGGTTGTTAGGCTGTCCACATAGGAGAAAGCTTGAGGAACCCTTTTTGGTTCCAGATAAAACCCTTTCCACAGAGTTCTACATGGAACCCTGAAAGGTTCTTCTACCTGAAACCAAAATGTTTCTATGGAGAATTACCCTTCAGGGACTCTTTTTTTCTAAGAGTGTAGTTTTTACAGTAAAATAAAGGAATATAATGTTTTCATGTTTTGTGCTCAATACCAGAGGTATTCAACTCTGACCCTACGAGGTCTGGAGCTTGCTGTTTTTCTGTTCTACCTGATAACTAACTGCACCCACCTGGTGTCCCAGGTCTAAATCAGTCCCTGATCAGAGGGGAGGAATGAAAAAAACGCAGTGGAACTGGCTTCGACGTCCAGAGTCTAGTATACTCTGGATTCTGACACATTATTGTGTAGTGAAAGTGCACCACCTAAAGGCCTGTCTTCATTATGCTATTTGATTCATTGTAAACACATTTACTAAGCATTTGTACCAGTGTAGTTTGGACCTCTTCTGTTTCAAATAGTGCTGTCCACTCCAATCTCCTCATCCATGGAACAAACATCAGTAAAATGAACTTCACCTAGGAAACATTCTCCATCTGACAGACTGGTACGTCGTCTTAGGTTATTGACACAGTAATGATGCAACAAAACTCTTCGTAATGAAACTTTTATTGAGACATGATCCATCTACTGACACATTCTGGAATGTTGACATATTATCCTGTTGGAGGCAGTGGAGGCTGGTGATGGAGAAATAAGGAGGGCTCATTGTAATGGCTGGGATGGAATGAATGGAACGGTATACAAACACCTGCAATTTAAAGTGAATTAATTATCATTAGCCTATCCTGTATTAATATTTCATGTTGAACCTCTCCTCGCCATTTCTCCACTACCAGCCTCAACTGATTGGATGTGTGTTGAGTTTGAATGGTTGTTACAGTAACTTCATTGGCTTGTGTAATTTAATCGTACTACCACCAGGGGGTGCCCAAACATCAGGTATAGTAAAGAAGACATGCAGGAGTATGCTTTAATCATCTTACCAGTGTGACCACGACATAGACATTTAACATACAGTGGGGCAAAAAAGTATTTAGTCAGCCACCAATTGTGCAAGTTCTCCCACTTAAAAAGATGAGAGGCCAGTAATTTTCATCATTGGTACACTTCAACCATGACAGACAAAATTAGGAAAAAAAATCCAGAAAATCACATTGTAGGATTTTTAATTAATTTATTTGCAAATTATGGTGGAAAATATGTATTTGGTCAATAACAAAAGTTTATCTCAATACTTTGTTATATACGTTGTCTGTAAGTCTTCACAAGGTTTTCACACACTGTTGCTGGTATTTTGGCCCATTCTTCCATGCAGATCTTCTCTAGAGCAGTGATGTTTTGGGGCTGTTGCTGGGCAACACGGACTTTCAACTCCCTCCAAAGATTTTCTATGGGGTTGAGATCTTTAGACTGGCTAGGCCACTCCAGGACCTTGAAATGCTTCTTACGAAGCCACTCCTTCGTTGGCCGGGCGGTGTGTTTGGGATCATTGTCATGCTGAAAGACCCAGCCACATTTCATCTTCAATGCCCTTGCTGATGGAAGGAGGTTTTCACTCAAAATCTCACGATACATGGCCCCATTCATTCTTTCCTTTACATGGATGAGTCGTCCTGGTCCCTTTGCAGAAAAACAGCCCCAAAGCATGATGTTTCCACCTCCATGCTTCACAGTAGGTATGGTGTTCTTTGGATGCAACTCAGCATTCTTTGTCCTCCAAACACGACGAGTTGAGATTTTACCAAAAAGTTATATTTTGGTTTCATCTGACCATATGACATTCTCCCAATCTTCTTCTGGATCATCCAAATGCTCTCTAGCAAACTTCAGATGGGCCTGGACATGTACTGACTTAAGCAGGGGGACACGTCTGGCACTGCAGGATTTGAGTCCCTGGCGGCGTAGTGTGTTACTGATGGTAGGCTTTGTTACTTTGGTCCCAGCTTTCTGCAGGTCATTCACTAGGTCCCCCGTGTGGTTCTGGGATTTTTGCTCACCGTTCTTGTGATCATTTTGACCCCACGGGGTGAGATCTTGCGTGAAGCCCCAGATCGAGGGAGATTATCAGTGGTCTTGTATGTCTTCCATTTCCTAATAATGCCTTAATCAACGTCATCGGCACCTAAGCTGCCTTGCTTAAGGGCAGAACGGCAGATTTTTCCACCTTGCCTGCTCAGGGATTAGAACTGTCCCAACCCCACTAACCTCTAGGGTACCTGCTGCATGAGGAGAGGAGGTGCGTAGAGGAGAGGAAGTGCGTAGAGGAGAGGAAGCGCGTAGAGGAGAGGAGGCGCGTAGAAGAGAGGAGAGGAAGCGCGTAGAGGAGAGGAGGAGAGGAGGCGCGTAGAGGAGAGGAAGCGCATAGAGGAGAGGAAGCGCGTAGAGGAGAGGAGAGGAAGCGCGTAGAGGAGAGGAAGCGCGTAGAGGAGAGGAGGCGCGTAGAAGAGAGGAGAGGAAGCGCGTAGAGGAGAGGAGGCGCGGAGAGGAGAGGAGAGGCGCGTAGAAGAGAGGAGAAGAAGCGCGTAGAGGAGAGGAGGCGCGTAGAGGAGAGGAAGCGCGTAGAGGAGAGGAAGCGCGTAGAGGAGAGGAGGCGCGGAGAGGAGAGGAGGTGCGGAGAGGAGAGGAGGCGCGTAGAGGAGAGGAGGCACGTAGAGGAGAGGAGGCACGTAGAGGAGAGGAGGCATGTAGAGGAGAGGTAGCGCGTAGAGGAGAGGAGGCGCGGAGAGTAGAGGAAGCGCGTAGAGGAGAGGAAGCGCGTAGAGGAGAGGAGGCGCGTAGAGGAGAGGAGACGCGGAGAGGAGGCACGTAGAGGAGAGGCGAGGAAGCGCGTAGAGGAGAAGAGGCGGTAGAGGAGAGGAGAGGAGGCACGTAGAGGAGAGGAGAGGAAGCGCGTAGAGGAGAAGAGGCGCGGAGAGGAGGCACGTAGAGGAGAGGAGAGGAGGCGCGTAGAGGAGAGGAGGCGCGTAGAGGAGAGGAGGCGCATTGAGGAGCGGAGGCGCATAGAGGAGAGGAGAGGCACATAGAGGAGAGAGTTTTTTACTGGGGAGAAGAAGAGCGTATAGGGAATTTGCTGTAGATAAATCAATGTACCGCTTTTAAGAGCAGATTCTCCATGGAATTCCCACAAGATAAAGAGCCTACACGCCATAGTAAGACTGGTGTGTGTGTCGCTGGCACGAAGGACCAGCAATGTTTACGATCACATACACATACATTCTCAATCAACTTTAGATAAAGACTAAGCCAGACCAATAAGTGGTAAAGCCAAGATGTGTCTGTCTACATCTTCACACACTGATCTAAGGTCATTTTGTAAAGTTTTCTGTCAATGGTAAGGTTGCTATTTGATGGAGGGAAAGCTGTTGTTCAAATAACACTCCAAAGAGATCCATCTCATTTTTCATCCCTATGTCTCTAAAGTCTGATCTATGGTCAGTTTTGAAAGTTGCCTGCTGATGGTTAGGATTTGAGGGAGGGTAAGCTGATCCTAGATCTGTGCCTAATGGGGCCTTCTAGCAGCAGGCGCCATGTCATTCTTCTCTCCCATTATCTATCACCTTGCTGCCATTTCGATACTATGGCAGGGAATTTATCAAATTGAGCCTGAATACTGTAAAGATATTGATCATGATAGACCACGGTACTATCTGAGCCTGAATACTGTAAAGATATTGATCATGATAGACCACGGTACTATCTGAGCCTGAATACTGTAAAGATATTGATCATGATAGACCACTGTATTATCTGAGCCTGAATACTGTAAAGATATTGATCATGATAGACCACGGTACTATCTGAGCCTGAATACTGTAAAGATATTGATCATGATAGACCACGGTACTATCTGAGCCTGAATACTGTAAAGATATTGATCATGATAGACCACGGTACTATCTGAGCCTGAATACTGTAAAGATATTGATCATGATAGACCACTGTATTATCTGAGCCTGAATACTGTAAAGATATTGATCATGATAGACCACGGTACTATCTGAGCCTGAATACTGTAAAGATATTGATCATGATAGACCACGGTACTATCTGAGCCTGAATACTGTAAAGATATTGATCATGATAGACCACCTGTATTGTCTGAGCCTGAATACTGTAAAGATATTGATCATGATAGACCACGGTACTATCTGAGCCTGAATACTGTAAAGATATTGATCATGATAGACCACGGTATTATCTGAGCCTGAATACTGTAAAGATATTGATCATGATAGACCACGGTACTATCTGAGCCTGAATACTGTAAAGATATTGATCATGACAGACCACGGTACTATCTGAGCCTGAATACTGTAAAGATATTGATCATGATAGACCACGGTACTATCTGAGCCTGAATACTGTAAAGATATTGATCATGATAGACCACGGTATTATCTGAGCCTGAATACTGTAAAGATATTGATCATGATAGACCACGGTACTATCTGAGCCTGAATACTGTAAAGATATTGATCATGATAGACCACGGTACTATCTGAGCCTGAATACTGTAAAGATATTGATCATGATAGACCACGGTACTATCTGAGCCTGAATACTGTAAAGATATTGATCATGATAGACCACGGTATTATCTGAGCCTGAATACTGTAAAGATATTGATCATGATAGACCACGGTACTATCTGAGCCTGAATACTGTAAAGATATTGATCATGATAGACCACGGTACTATCTGAGCCTGAATACTGTAAAGATATTGATCATGATAGACCACGGTACTATCTGAGCCTGAATACTGTCAAGATATTGATCATGATAGACCACGGTACTATATGAGCCTGAATACTGTAAAGATATTGATCATGATAGACTACGGTACTATATAAGCCTGAATACTGTAAATATATTGATCATGATAGACCACGGTACTATCTGAGCCTGAATACTGTAAAGATATTGATCATGATAGACTACGGTACTATATAAGCCTGAATACTGTAAATATATTGATCATGATAGACCACGGTACTATCTGAGCCTGAATACTGTAAAGATATTGATCATGATAGACCACGGTACTATATAAGCCTGAATACTGTAAATATATTGATCATGATAGACCACGGTACTATCTGAGCCTGAATACTGTAAAGATATTGATCATGATAGACCACGGTACTATCTGAGCCTGAATACTGTAAAGATATTGATCATGATAGACCACGGTACTATCTGAGCCTGAATACTGTAAAGATATTGATCATGATAGACCATAGTACTATATGAGCCTGAATACTGTCAAGATATTGTAGTTTCTGAGGGAGAGTTGACTGTATCAGTGGCCTGGTTTATATTCTGTCTCCTCTGTCTTTCTATCGGTCTGAATCTCTCTTTCTCTCTCTCTTCCCCCTCTCTTTCTCCCCCCTTTTATTGTATCCCTCCCTGTGTATCTCTCCAACTCTCTTCTTCCCTCCCTCTTAAAAAGAAACTGTTGTCTCTCCCTGCCGCTGTCATCTCCTCCCTCCTGGTGATGTGTAGCTGGGACCTGCCTGCCTTTCTGTCTGTCTGCCAGCCTCTACCATTCCCACTACTCCCCAGTGTGGCTGTCTGCCAGACTCTACCATTCCCACTTCTCCCCAGTGTGTCTCTCTGCCAGCCTCTACCATTCCCACTTCTCCCCAGTGTGTCTGTCTGCCAGCCTCTACCATTCCCACTTCTCCCCAGTGTGGCTGTCTGCCAGACTCTACCATTCCCACTTCTCCCCAGTGTGTCTGTCTGCCAGCCTCTACCATTCCCACTTCTCCCCAGTGTGTCTGTCTACCAGCCTCTACCGTTCCCACTTCTCCCCAGTGTGTCTGTCTGCCAGCCTCTACCATTCCCACTTCTCCTCAGTGTGTCTGTCTACCAGCCTCTACCATTCCCACTTCTCCCCAGTGTGTCTGTCTACCAGCCTCTACCATTCCCACTTCTCCCCAGTGTGTCTGTCTGCCAGATTCTACCACTACCACTTCTCCCCAGTGTGTCTGTCTGCCAGCCTCTACCATTCCCACTTCTCCCCAGTGTGTCTGTCTACCAGCCTCTACCATTCCCACTTCTCCCCAGTGTGTCTATCTGCCAGCCTCTACCATTCCCACTTCTCCCCAGTGTGTCTGTCTGCCAGCCTCTACCATTCCCACTTCTCCCCAGTGTGTCTGTCTGCCAGCCTCTACCATTACCACTTCTCCCCAGTGTGTCTGTCTGCCAGCCTCTACCATTCCCACTTCTCCCCAGTGTGTCTGTCTACCAGCCTCTACCATTCCCACTTCTCCCCAGTGTGTCTGTCTGCCAGCCTCTACCATTCCCACTTCTCCCCAGTGTGTCTGTCTGCCAGCCTCTACCATTCCCACTTCTCCCCAGTGTGGCTGTCTGCCAGACTCTACCATTCCCACTTCTCCCCAGTGTGTCTGTCTGCCAGCCTCTACCATTCCCACTTCTCCCCAGTGTGTCTGTCTACCAGCCTCTACCGTTCCCACTTCTCCCCAGTGTGTCTGTCTGCCAGCCTCTACCATTCCCACTTCTCCTCAGTGTGTCTGTCTACCAGCCTCTACCATTCCCACTTCTCCCCAGTGTGTCTGTCTACCAGCCTCTACCATTCCCACTTCTCCCCAGTGTGTCTGTCTGCCAGATTCTACCACTACCACTTCTCCCCAGTGTGTCTGTCTGCCAGCCTCTACCATTCCCACTTCTCCCCAGTGTGTCTGTCTACCAGCCTCTACCATTCCCACTTCTCCCCAGTGTGTCTATCTGCCAGCCTCTACCATTCCCACTTCTCCCCAGTGTGTCTGTCTGCCAGCCTCTACCATTCCCACTTCTCCCCAGTGTGTCTGTCTGCCAGCCTCTACCATTACCACTTCTCCCCAGTGTGTCTGTCTGCCAGCCTCTACCATTCCCACTTCTCCCCAGTGTGTCTGTCTACCAGCCTCTACCATTCCCACTTCTCCCCAGTGTGTCTGTCTGCCAGCCTCTACCATTCCCACTTCTCCCCAGTGTGTCTGTCTGCCATCCTCTACCATTCCCACTTCTCCCCAGTGTGGCTGTCTGCCAGACTCTACCATTCCCACTTCTCCTCAATGTGTCTGTCTACCAGCCTCTACCATTCCCACTTCTCCCCAGTGTGTCTGTCTACCAGCCTCTACCATTCCCACTTCTCCCCAGTGTGTCTGTCTGCCAGCCTCTACCACTACCACTTCTCCCCAGTGTGTCTGTCTGCCAGATTCTACCATTCCCACTTCTCCCCAGTGTGTCTGTCTGCCAGCCTCTACCATTCCCACTTCTCCCCAGTGTGTCTGTCTACCAGCCTCTACCATTCCCACTTCTCCCCAGTGTGTCTGTCTGCCAGCCTCTACCATTACTACTTCTCCCCAGTGTGTCTGTCTGCCAGCCTCTACCATTACCACTTCTCCCCAGTGTGTCTGTCTTCCAGCCTCTACCACTACCACTTCTCCCCAGTGTGTCTGTCTGCCAGCCTCTACCATTACCACTTCTCCCCAGTGTGTCTGTCTGCCAGACTCTACCATTACCACTTCTCCCCAGTGTGTCTGTCTGCCAGACTCTACCATTACCACTTCTCCCCAGTGTGTCTGTCTGCCAGACTCTACCATTACCACTTCTCCCCAGTGTGTCTGTCTGCCAGCCTCTACCATTACCACTTCTCCCCAGTGTGTCTGTCTGCCAGACTCTACCATTACCACTTCTCCCCAGTGTGTCTGTCTGCCAGACTCTACCATTACCACTTCTCCCCAGTGTGTCTGTCTGCCAGACTCTACCATTACCACTTCTCCCCAGTGTGTCTGTCTGCCAGACTCTACCATTACCACTTCTCCCCAGTGTGTCTGTCTACCAGCCTCTACCATTACCACTTCTCCCCAGTGTGTCTGTCTGCCAGACTCTACCATTCCCACGTCTCCCCAGTGTGTCTGTCTGCCAGACTCTACCATTACCACTTCTCCCCAGTGTGTCTGTCTGCCAGACTCTACCATTACCACTTCTCCCCAGTGTGTCTGTCTGCCAGACTCTACCATTACCACTTCTCCCCAGTGTGTCTGTCTGCCAGACTCTACCATTACCACTTCTCCCCAGTGTGTCTGTCTGCCAGACTCTACCATTACCACTTCTCCCCAGTGTGTCTGTCTACCAGCCTCTACCATTACCACTTCTCCCCAGTGTGTCTGTCTGCTAACCCTTACTCACCACTGAGCCTGGACAGTATTCATGGTATGGGCTTGGTCGGTGTGTGTGTGTGTATGAGGGGGTGGGGCAGTTTTGTGTGTGTTCTTTTTTATACATGCACAGAGCCCTATGGTTCTCCTATCTTCTGATCTGTCTCCCACCTTCCACCAGCTCATGTCAAACAGTGTTCTCTCTCTGTCTCTGCCTCTCTCTCTCTCTCTCTCTCTTGCTGCCTCTCTCTCTCTCCCTCTCTCTCTGCCTCTCTCTCGCTGCCTCTCTCTCTGTCTTTTATCACATTTTCTACTTTGTTGCTCTCCTACTGGAGGATGAGGGTAGCCTGTGGGATTGGAGTGGGGGTAGGAGGTCTGGGTTTTGGGGAAGGTAGGGAGAGAGGTAAAGGGTTAGGTGGGAGCCGGACAGTAGGGGGCTGTGCCTCTGGCCAGGCCCAGGTTATGTTTATGGCGCTGCTCTCGGGGTGACTGGGAGGACGTCTGGTCTGAATGGGGGTGGGAGTTAGGGGGGCTATGAGAATGGTGGAGGTAGAACCGGGGAAGAGGAGGACACACCTAGTTTGTATGGGTAGATGGGGGTTGGAAGGGTAGGAGGCATGTGTGTATGCGAGTGTGTGTGTGTTGTGTGGATGTGCATGTTCCATCAACACCCAGCCCCTGGCTGCCCTCACTAAAACTTCTCCCTCCAAAAAGCACTTCATGAAATCTCATTGTACTAGAACGTTTAGAATTTCCTTGTTTTGTTTTTTTTCTGACATTTTATTCATTGTCTGAAACCAGTTCTGTGCAGGGGACAGGAGAGCTGTTGTCTCGAGGCAGCTGTGTGTGAGTGTGCAGAGCCAGCCGTCTGTCTGTTGATCTGGACGTAAATGTACTCTGTCACCATTCAGGAATAGATAACATCACAACAAGCCTGGGCCCACATCCCAAAACATACACAGATAGCTAGCTATAATACACTCACATCAAACAAAGAATCATGTCCTCGTTTTGTAAGATACACATAAATAATGGGGAAAAAAGGTTTTCCTGTTCTGTTCATCCCCTTCTTCTGGAAAACAACTGAGAGGATCAAAGGAAGAAAGAGAGGAGGAAAAAAGAGGAGCAATTTCCCTTGTCTGGTGTGGAGGGAGGGAGGGAGGGAGGGAGGGAGGGAGGGAGGGAGGGAGGGAGGGAGGGTGGGAGGGAGGGAGGGAGGGAGGGTGGGAGGGAGGGAGGGAGGGCGGGTGGGTGGGAGGGAGGGAGGGAGTTAGGGAGGGAAGGAAGGGGAGAGAGAGAAATAATTAGAATGTATGGTCTGCTTGGCATCTTTTCAGTTGGGCACAGTAGAGGCAGCTATAGACCAGCCAACCTGCCAGTCAATACTCTGGACACAGTAGAGGCAGCTATAGACCAGCCAACCTGCCAGTCAGCGCTCTGGACACAGTAGAGGCAGCTATAGACCAGCCAACCTGCCAGTCAATACTCTGGACACAGAAGAGGCAGCTATAGACCTGCCAACCTGCCAGTCAGCACTCTGGGAACAGCTGGAGCTCATTACCAACAATGCCCTCCTTCAGCAGGAACCAAACTGACGGGCTTCCCAGGTAATGCCTTTAAAATGAGCTGGCACTAAGAGAGGAATGGAGGACGGCCACACTTGGATTATGGTGTGTGTGCAGACAGAGTGAGACCTATCCAGGCATCCAATTAACATGTTTTTCTGGATCGTTTCCGCCACTTTCCGGAACAAGGCTGTCGGCTGGCGGCTGACTACAGACACAAACACACCAGGAAAAGAGAAGGGAAAGCAAAAAAGGCTAAACTTTTTATTTTGGCAACTGTCCCCTACAGATTGTTTGTTTGTGACTGTTCAACTATGGACCAACTATTGAACTAACTCTCCACTAGACCTCGCCCCAACACAAACTCTATCTTCATGTGAACCTAATTTGTGCACTTCCTAGTAAACAAGTTGATGTTGAGTTCCAGTAATCTTGGACTTGTTGCCTCTTCTACGGTTTTGTCTGGTCTCTTTGGCCAGTCAGTATATACAGGAGTGGTCAGTTTCCCTCCCACAGAATGGTCAGCATATTATACTGCCCTACCAAGCAAAATGGCAGTAACTGCTCATTCGGTCAAAAATGAGTTAATGTAATTTTTGCAACATTAAATACATGCTTAATCATGTGGACAAGTCTCCTGCCTCTATTGTGTTGTGTTTTGGAGAAAATGGGGGTCATGTTAGCAGTAACTTCATAACGTTACTGTGAAACCAAGGTAAATAAAAGCTATTTTTCTCAGTTCCAAGCTATGAGCAGTTACTGCCTTTTTTGCTGGTAGGGCAGTATAGTGGTTCTGGTCTGGACCCTCTACCAGGGAACCACACTGTTGGATGGTTGGACCAGACGGGCTGAGTTCCAAATTGCACCCTATTATTCCCTTATAGTGGACTGTCTTGTTGTTGTTTACCAAGTTCTGGTCAAGAGATGTTCCCTAAATAGGGAATAGGGTGCCATTTGGGATGCAACAGGCCCCGTTGTTCATGTTTCTGAACCGCTGTGCTTGGAAACACAAAATGGACCATTAAATGATGACATATGACATTTTCACCAAAGCAGCAAAAGTGTGTTTTTGTTTTTCATAGAAAGGGAGAAATTAGAGACTGTTTTATAGTTTTATCCAATTGTTTTATATCCTATCCAATTATATTTAATTGTTCATAATTTCCACGACCGTCATGACTGCCAAAACGATTTTAAAAAACGATGCAATTGAATTATTGTTAGAACAACACTATTGTCTCTGGAAAGATAACAGTTATAAATCAAATACCAAAGAAGAAAACTGGACAGAAAACTCTGATGCTCTCTACAGTTTAACACACTACTACACTCTAATCACTGCAGGCGATCTGGAAAAAATACTCATTTCGAAATTCTATGTGTTGAAATCCAAAAGCCAGCCCAAACTGTGTTCCTCACCACAATGTGAATGATGTCTTGTGAGTGGAAATGTGATATGAAAATAGTAGCTTTTAAAAAACTGATATCACCACTGGCCTGTGAAGACGTGTGAAACAACTTATGTTCTTACTGTAACTACCTCGGTGGAGGTGAAGTCAGCAAATCATTTGTCTGGTTGCTGACATTGTTGAAGTGTCTGTACTAGTGACTGTAATCTTGCGTGTGTGTGTTTGTGTGTGTGTGTGTGTCAGTGGAGGCTGTTGAGGGGAGGATGGCTCATACTAATGGCTGTAAAGGAACAAATAGAATGGCATCAAATACATGGAAACCATGGAAACCATGTCAGATGTATTTCAAATGCAATTGTATTGGTCACATACACGTGTTTAGCAGATGTTATTGTGGGGGTAGCGAAATGCTTGTATTTGATATCATTCCACCTATTCCGCTCCAGCCATTAACAAGAGCCTGTCCTCCCCAGTTAAGACGCCAACAGCCTCCTGTGGTGTGTGTTCTTCTACAAACCACGATTATGAAGACTTCATACCAGGACCAGGCTCCTGTGGGTTTCCATAGCCATAGTGTTTATGGGTTTACACAGCCTTGTTGCATCTAGACGTTGATCTCAGGTCAGTTTTTCTTTTTCCATCCTAATAGTTAAGATTAGTGTTTGGGGAGGGTAAACTGTTCCTAGATCTGTGCCGATGGGCAACTTCTACGCTCACCATTGCTTCTATTGGGACTTATTTTGGGGTCAAGTCATTAAGGTAAAATTGGGATTTTGTATCCAGAGCATCTCGGACACATCTTGTGGATAATTGTGGGAAACATAAGTATGATTTTTACAGCTTCGTATAACTTTATTCTCAGACATCCTCCAGACCTCCAGGACCACCACTGTGGTTCCCACGATCCCAGTCGATGAGTCACTTTGTGGGCAGTGAGAACTAATAGAGGCCGAGGCTGTTCTAGGCCCCATGCTGAGACCTGGTCCCCTGATACATAAACACAAACACCCACATACAAACACGTATGTCATATGTAATGTATACTGTCCCCTCCCCCCAACACACACACACACACCAAGCTGTGAAAACAAACACAGCTGTTGGCTATGCTGGCTGCTCTGCTCTGTCTCTGCTGTGGATGCCAAGGGAACAGTGGTGTACTCTGATGTGTAAACCATAGGCATTATCACCATGCTACGACCCAGGGCATCAAAGCAGGAAAAGGAATGTACACATATCATAAAACAACAGACATGAATAGTCTGTTTTCACTATTCTTGTGTTGTTTGTTTAATCTCTCAATACTATTACAATGGCATCAAAGCAGCAGAAGGATTTCACGATAAAACAGAAGATGCTATTGTTAGGAAGTATTTGGTTTACTTTGTAAAAGAGTCACACAGATGTAGGATCTTAATTTGATCACTCTTTTGTTGCACTCCTGCACCGCAGGAAATGTAGATGAGCTTCACGATTTACGTAAATTCACGGAAAAACTGCACGGTGAAGAAAATATTTAACCTAGGGTGGATTGTAAGCTTGGTTCAGGATGGTACATGGATCAGGATGTGGCTTGTAAGGCCTTGGAGAAAGGAAGGGTCGGGCCACCCCATGGGATCACCAAGCAAACTATGGTAGTGTGTAGGAAGGAGCATGCTGCTTAAATAGGGAACTGAAAAAGGCAGAGGAGAGATGATTTGGGAGTGGAAACAGGTGTGGAGGAAAGGGGTGTGGCCTAGGGTAATTGGAGACAATTAGAAGACTGTAGGAGTGGCATGACTAATGTTCCCGCTAAGCTGCGCGCGTTGAACTTCACTCAACTTTCTAGTTTTCCCTGTTAGTTAACAGTATCAACATTTCCCTTTGCTGTGGCAATTGTGATCAATTCAACACAATATTAGCTACTTTCAATGCAGCATACTGAAACAAAACAAACTATGCAAGAGATTTTGTTGTAGACACAACCCATTGGAGTAGGGATCTATTGCTCACTACTCAGCCAGTACTCTACACAGACCAGTGCAGCATAACCAATCAGAGCTGCAGCGCCTCTTCAACCTCAGGAGGCTGAAGAAATTTGGCTTGTCACCAAAAGCACTCACAAACTTCTACAGATGCACAATCGAGAGCATCCTGTCGGGCTGTATCACCGCCTGGTACGGCAACTGCTCTGCCCACAACCGTAAGGCTCTCCAGAGGGTAGTGAGGTCTGCACAACGCATCACCGGGGGCAAACTACCTGCCCTCCAGGACACCTACACCACCCGATGTCACAGGAAGGCCATAAAGATCATCAAGGACAACAACCACCCGAGCCACTGCCTGTTCACCCCGCTATCATCCAGAAGGCGAGGTCAGTACAGGTGCATCAAAGCGGGGACCGAGAGACTGAAAAACAGCTTCTATCTCAAGGCCATCAGACTGTTAAACAGCCACCACTAACATTGAGTGGCTGCTGCCAACACACTGACTCAACTCCAGCCACTTTAATAATGGGAATTGATGGAAATTGATGTAAAATATATCACTAGCCACTTTAAACAATGCTACTTAATATAATGTTTACATATGCTACATTATTCATCTCATATGTATATGTATATACTGTACTCTATATCATCTACTGCATCTTTATGTAATACATGTATCACTAGCCTCTTTAACTATGCCACTTTGTTTACATACCCTACATTACTCATCTCATATGTATATACTGTACTCGATACCATCTACTGCATCTTGCCTATGCCATTCTGTACCATCACTCATTCATATCTTTATGTACATATTATTTATCCCTTTACACTTGTGTGTGTAAGGTAGTAGTTTTGGAATTGTTAGGTTAGATTACTCGTTGGTTATTACAGCATTGTCGGAACTAGAAGCACAAGCATTTCGCTACACTCGCATTAACATCTGCTAACCATGTGTATGTGACAAATACATTTGATTTGAGCTGCAGTAGGCCTATATGCAAATAGACCATTCCCATATATGGATCTGTGCTATTCACTTTTAACTGGACTGTGTTTACAGCTGTGGTCCTGAGTAGATGTGCAGTGTTTTCAGATCAAAGCCAGAGCTGAATGTAGCCACGTGTGCACATTTTGTTCGTATCCTTTGCTAGTTATTGAGTTATTCGCCCAGTTATTGATAAGTTGTAGTCAGCAATAGCAGAGTGATTGCTTCTTACCAGAGCACAAAATGTGTACATTCCTAGACATCTTTTTCTTAAAGGGGCAGTGCTGTATTTTAAGAATGGCTTGAATAAGATAAGCAGCCAATAGGCAGAGGGTAGCATCATTAGTCTGATTCTCCACAATAATATGGGAATAATAATGCATTTTATTTTGTAAAGTGGTTTCTTGCATCAAAAAACACAACAACATGTTCAGTCACCTCCATGTCTGAAGGACAAGTGGATAAACAGGTTAATGTCAAGCCCTGCATGGAATGTAGACCTACATTGAACACCACACATTGGCTGCTACTGTAGGCTGAATGATAGCACAGCTATTTCCATGTTAAAATGTTATGGGATGCATTTACTCCATTGTTTTTGATGGTAGTCCACTTTTTTTTTTAAATTCATGTTTTTATTTTTTTATTTCACCTTTATTTAACCAGGTAGGCCAGTGGAGAACAAGTTCTCATTTACAACTGCGACCTGGCCAAGATAAAGCAAAGCAGTGTGACTAAAACAACAACGCAGAGTTACACATAAACAAATGTCCAGTCAATAACACAATAGAAAAATCTATGTACAGTGTGTGAAAATGATTAGGGAGGTAAGGCAATAAATAGGCCATAGAGGTTAAATAATTACATATTATCATTAACACTGGAGTGATAGATGTGCAGATGATGATGTGGAAGAGGTACTGGGGTGCAAAGAGCAAGAAGATGAATAACAATATGGGGATGAGGTAGTTGGGTGTGCTGTTTACAGATTGGCTGTGTACAGGTCCAGTGATTGGTAAGCTGCTCTGACAGCTGATGCCTAAAGTTAAAGAGGGATATACGTCTCCAGCTTCAGTTATTTTTGCAATTCGTTCCAGTCATTGGCAGCAGAGAACTGGAAGGAAAGGCGGCCAATGGAAGTGTTGGCTTTAGGGATGACCAGTGAAATATACCTTCTGGAGCGCGTGCTACGGGTGGTTGTTGCTATGGTGACCAGTGAGCTGAGATAAGGCGGGGCTTTACCTAGCTCAGACTTATAAATGACCTGGAGCCAGTGGGTTTGGCGACAAATATGTAGCGAGGACCAGCCAACGAGAGCGTACAGGTCGCAGTGGTGGGTAAGTATATGGGGCTTTGGTAACAAAACGGATGGCACTGTGATAGACTGCATCCAATTTTCTGAGTAGAGTGTTGGAGGCTATTTTGTAAATAACATCGCCAAAGTCAAGGCTCGGCAGAATAGTCACTTTTACGAGGGTGTTTGGCAGCATGAGTGAAGGAGGCCTCGTTGCGAAATAGGAAGCCGATTCTAGATTTAATTTTGAATTGGAGATACTTAATGTGAGTCTGGAAGGAGAGTTTACAGTCTAACCAGACACCTAGGTATTTGTAGTTGTGCACATATTCTAAGTCAGAACCGTCCAGAGTAGTGATGCTAGTCGGGCGTGCGGGTGCAGGCAGCCATCGGTTGAAGAGCATGCATTTAGTTTTACTAGCATTTAAGAGCAGTTGGAGGCCATGGAAGGAGTGCTGTATGGCATTGAAGCTCGTTTGGAGGTTTGACACAGTGTCCAAAGAAGGGCCAGATGTATACAGAATGGTGTCGTCTGAGTAGAGGGGGATCAGAAAATCACCCGCAGCAAGAGCGACATCATTGATATATACAGAGAAAAGAGTCGGCCCAAGAATTGAACCCTGTGGTACCCCCATAGAGACAGCCAGAGGTCTGAACAACAGGCCCTCCGATTTGACACACTGAACTCTGTCTGAGAAGTAGTTGGTGAACCAGGTGAGGCTGTCATTTGAGAAACCAAGGCTATTGAGTCTGCCGATAAGAATGCAGTGATTGACAGAGTCGAAAGAAAGGGTCCAGATTGTCTAGCCCAGCTGATTTGCAGGGATACAGATTTTGCATTCAGCTGTCTGAATTTGGGTGAAGGAGAAGCGGGGGGGGGGGGGGGGGGGATTGGGCAAGTTGCTGCAGGGGGTGCAGAGCTGCTGGCCGGGGAAGGGGTAGCCAGGTGGAAAGCATGGCCAGCCGTAGAAAAATGCTTCTTGAAATGATCGATCGCCGTGGATTTATTGGTGGTGACAGTGTTTCCTATCCTCAGTGCAGTAGGCAGCTGGGAGGAGGTGCTCTTATTCTCCATGGACATTAGTGTCCCAAAACCTTTTGGAATTAGTGCTACAGGATGCAAATTTCTGTTTGAAAAAGCTAGCCTTAGCTTTCCTAACTGACTATGTATATTTGTTCCTGACTTCCCTGAAAAGTTGCATTTCGCGGGGGCTATTTGATGCTAATATAGAATGCCACAGGATGTTTTTGTGCTGGTCAAGGGCAGTCAAGTCTGAGGTGAACCAAGGGCTATATCTGTTCTAAGTTATACTTTTAATGGGGCATGCTTATTCAAGATGGTGAGGAAAGCACTTTTAAAGAGCAACCAGGCATCCTCTACTGACGGGATGAGGTCAATATCCTTCCAGGATACCCGGGCCAGGTCGATTAGAAAGGCCTGCTCGCTGAAGTGTTTAAGGGAGCGTTTGACAGTGATGAGGGGTGGTCATTTGACCGCAGACCCATTACGGACGCAGGAAATGAGACAGTGATCACTGAGATGCTGGATGAAGACAGCAGATTTGTATTCAGAGGGAAAGTTGGTCACGATGATATCTAAGAGAGTGCCCATGGTTATGGATTAAGGGTTGTACCTGGTAGGTTTATTGATAATATGTGTGAAATTGAGGGCATCTAGTTAAGATTGTTGGACGTCCGGGGTGTTAAGCATATCCCAGTTCAGGTCCCCTAACAGTACAAACTCTGAAGATAGATGGGGGCGATCAATTCACATATGGTGTCCAGGGCACAGCTGGGGGCTGAGGGGTGTCTGTAACAAGCGGCAACAGTGAGATATTTGTTTCTGGAAAGGTGCATTTTTAAAAGTAAAAGCTTGAATTGTTTGGGCACAGACCTGGATAGTATGACAGAACTCTGCAGGCTATCTCTGCAGCAGATTGAAACTCCGCCCCCTTTGGCAGTTCTATCTTGTCGGAAAATGTTGTAGTTGGGGATGGAAATTTCAGGATTTTTGAGAGCAGGATCCAGGATCCAGACACGGCTAGGACATCAGGGTTGGCGGTGTGTGCTAAATAAACTAATTTAGGGAATAAAACAAACTTAGGGAGGAGGCTTCTGATGTTAACATGCATGAAACCAAGGCTTTTACGGGTACAAAAAGTTAACAAATGAGAGTGCCTGGGGAATGGGAGTGGTGCTGGGGGTAGCAGGGCCTGGGTTAACCTCTACATCACCAGAGGAGTAGTAGGATGAGGGTACGGCTAAAGGCTTTAAGAACTGGTTGTCTAGTGCGTTCGGAACAGAAAGTCGATGTAGCAGATTTTTGGGCGTGGAATTAAAGATTCGAGGCATAATGTACAGACAAGGGTATGGTAGGATGTGAGTACAGTGGAGATAAACCTAGGCACTGCGTGACGATGAGAGAGGTTTTGTCTCTAGAGGCACCAGTTAACCCAGGTGAGGTCACCGCATGTGTGGTGGGTGGGACAAAAGGGCTATCTAAGGCATATTGGGCAGGGCTGGGGGCTCTACAGTGAAATAAGACAATAATAACTAACCAAAACAGCAAAAGACATGGCATATTGACATTAGGGAGAGGCATGTGTTGCCGAGTCATCTTAGGGTCCAATGTGTAGCAATAGGTGAGTCAGGGAGCCGATTCAGTAGTCGCTACTACGCTAGGCAAGCTAGAGACACGGCGATTCAAACAGCTAGTGGGCCGGGGCTAGCAGATGGTTCATTCGACGACTTCGCAACGGAAGAGCCTGTTGAAACCACCTCAGACGATTACGTCGGCAGACCAGTCATGATGGATCGGCGGGGCTCCGTGTCGGCAGTAAAGGGTCCAGGCTAATTGGCAAAAGAGGTATTGTATTCTGGACCTCTTCGGCTAGCCGGGAGATGGGCCTAGCTCGAGGCTAGCTCAAGGCTAACTGGTGCTTGCTTCGGGACAGAGAGCTAGGAGTAGCCACTCAGATTGCAGCTAGCCACTCAGATTGCGATGATCCAGTGTAAAGGTTCAGAGTTTGCGGTAGGAATCTGGAGATGTGGTACAGAAAAAGCAGTCCGATATGCTCTGGGTTGATATCGCGCTCTGCAGACTGGCAGGTATTGACTGAGCTGAAGCTGGTTGTTTTCCGAGTTAACGGTGAAGACCGCTGGCAGTGGCTAACTGACTAGTAGCTAGCTAGCTGCTGATGGGGGTTCCAGTTCTAAAGTATAAAAATAGCAGATCCTTACCACATTGCAGGAGAGTATATTCAGTCCGTAGATGGAAAGTAAGATTAAAATATATACAAAAAAAACAAAGAACTATATTTACATGGGACAGGACAAGACGGGACAAGACAAAACACACGTCCGACTGCTACGCCATCTTGGAGCAACTCTTGTAGGTCTACTCTGGTAGACCTACATTTTGATAAAATAGCCACAGGAGCCTACTTGGCCACTGTTAACTGCAACTTTAAGCAGGTAAAGCCTCACTGGTCAAATTAGGATCCTATATCTGTAAAAACAGTCATTTTTTAACAGAAAGTCCCTCAGAGACGGTGCAATTTTTTTCAGACCAGGGGTAGATCCGCATTATAGCCCGCTTTAGGGTCAATTCCGATTGAGCCGACATATGCAGCGTTTGGCTGAGAATACAGTCTCAGACAATGTGGGAGCATTACCTTGAAAATGTGCATTGCAGGCAAAGCGTGATCAGGTTGAATCCCAGCCGAAATCTCTCAATCAAACATTCAAAATAATATATACAAGTCAAGCAGCAGTCAATATATTATTACGAGGGCATCAAAGCAGGATTTATAATAATACAAATCATAATTATGCCATCATTTTCCTATGCGGGACTTAACAAAACAACAGACAGGGTATTGTTATGAAATATTACTGACTCGTACAACACTCATTAACAAGCAGTACTGTATGTATATTACTAAAGAAATATTCCATGAAGGCACCCATCAACCTGACAAAACAGTCCGAAAAATGTAACCAGAAGCCCCCCACCAACTACTACATAGGCTACCGTCTCCACTACGTCTAGAGGGCTTTCATATTCAACTGTACTCACATACTGTCTCTGCTCTCCACAACGTCTAGAGGAGGGCTTTCATATTCACCTGTACTCACATACTGACTCTACTCTCCACAACATCTAGAGGAGGGCTTTCATATTCACCTGTACTCACATACTGTCTCTACTCTCCACAACGTCTAGAGGAGGGCTTTCATATTCACCTGTACTCACATACTGTCTCTACTCTCCACAACGTCTAGAGGAGGGCTTTCATATTCACCTGTACTCACATACTGTCTCTACTCTCCACAACGTCTAGAGGACTTTCATATTCACCTGTACTCACATACTGACTCTACTCTCCACAACGTCTAGAGGAGGGCTTTCATATTCACCTGTACTCACATACTGACTCTACTCTCCACAACATCTAGAGGAGGACTTTCATATTCACCTGTACTCACATACTGACTCTACTCTCCACAACATCTAGAGGAGGGCTTTCATATTCACCTGTACTCACATACTGACTCTCCTCTCCACAACGTCTAGAGGGCTTTCATATTCACCTGTACTCACATACTGACTCTCCTCTCCACAACGTCTAGAGGGCTTTCATATTCACCAGTACTCACATACTGACTCTACTCTCCACAACATCTAGAGGGCTTTCATGTTCCCTGTACTCACATACTGTCTCTACTCTCCACAACATCTAGAGGAGGGCTTTCATATTCACCTGTACTCACATACTGACTCTACTCTCCACAACGTCTAGAGGAGGGCTTTCATATTCACCTGTACTCACATACTGACTCTCCTCTCCACAACATCTAGAGGGCTTTCATATTCACCTGTACTCACATACTGACTCTACTCTCCACAACTTTTAGAGGAGGGCTTTCATATTCACCTGTACTCACATACTGACTCTACTCTCCACAACGTCTAGAGGAGGGCTTTCATATTCACCTGTACTCACATACTGACTCTCCTCTCCACAACATCTAGAGGGCTTTCATATGCACCTGTACTCACATACTGACTCTACTCTCCACAACATCTAGAGGAGGGCTTTCATATTCAACTGTACTCACATACTGACTCTACTCTCCATAACATCTAGAGGGCTTTCATATTCACCTGTACTCACATACTGACTCTACTCTCCACAACATCTAGAGGGCTTTCATATTCACCTGTACTCACATACTATCTCTACTCTCCACAACGTCTAGAAAGTGCTCTTCTTTGACTACTTTATGGATAGAATAACCTCTTTATCAGTAAATCCTCTTCATCAGTGAATCACAAGTACCACAAACATGTCGATAACTAATCAACACAAAGGCCAACATTTACAGGGAACTTATAGCCTGGTCACAGATCTGTTTGTATTATCACAGCATGACAGTGAGTTGACAAGACAGCACAAACAGATCTGGGACCAGGTTAGGGGAATTAAGGTCTTCTTGTGAATATCGACATCAGTATGATTCACAGGTTTTTCAGGAAGAGGTGATTCAGTGTCCTTTACAGCTGCTGATAGTCAGTTAGGTTAAGGGACATGCGAAAAACAAGAACAACGCTTGCTAACAACTGCAGTGTCTGTAACACAGGCCAAAGATTGGTTCCCATGTCCCCCCCCCCCTTCTCTCTCTTTTTTCCTTTCCCCCTCTCTCTCGGTCTCCCACCATGCCTAGCTGTAGTATTAATAGAAATATCATGATGATCTTACCACCTGGACCCATCACGGCCGGAACTAACACATTCACACACATGCTCACACTCACACTGATATACAGCTGACACACACACACACACACACACACACACACACACACGCACACACACACACACACACACACACACACACACACACACACACAGATACGGAAGTCAAGTGACACATTCACACACATTCAAAGATACACAGGCGGATATAGAACTGGCATATTTATATAGATACGTAAATACACCCATGTGCAGAAGTGACATATTCACACAGACACAGAAGCTCGTCCACTTACATGGC
>NC_143034.1:19687500-19710000 GCF_057628025.1 Oncorhynchus mykiss | reverse complement strand
TCACAACCACACCATCCTTCACAACCACACCATCCTTTCAACGTTTAGAAGGAAACGACAGCATTAAAAAAGACCTCCGTTTACTGCAGTACAGGGTGTCATCCTAACTTTCTAGATGCAGATGTGATGTGGAGTTCTGCATAAACTAGCCAGGCTATCTATTGAACGAACTGGCTCTGATGTCATTGTGGACAACTAGATTTACGACATCCCCACTGATATTAAGATCAGATTTGGGCCAGAGTGAGAAAAGCAACCGGTTTTGGCTCCAGTTCTCCCATCAACAACATCCTATTGGCTAGAGATCCTGTTGTCGCTCCTGACTGTGCCAGGGCTAATCCAAGTCATCCTGTTGGGTAAGAGCCTGGCTGTTTGCTTTCCCGCACTGCTGTCAACTCTGTTCCTCTTTCTCTCTCCCTACACACACATACACACACACACATACACACACATACACACACATACACACATACACACATACACACACATACACACGTGAATGCACACACACACATACACACATACACACACACACACATAGACACGTGAATGCACACACAGTTCCGTTCGTACTCAGCAAACACGTACCTGGAAAGCCACTAAGTGGCATCACTCCCGTGGACACACCCACACTAATACAAAGGGGCTTTTATATCCCATGTCTGTTTCCACGTCAACCCAACGCTCCCACGGATCCACAAGTCATTTAGATTAAGAGTCAAAGGTCAATGACATGGTATCGGACAGAGAGTGATGTATGTGTGACATCACCGTCAGTAAATCTGATTAGTAGACAGGTCCTGCTACGGCCTGCGTTATAGATCAAATATTTACATTGCTACCTGCTACGAAAAAAGGTTCTTTATCTGTCTGCCAAGTGTACGACCAAAGCATGAGAACAGATCCGATTCTCACAGATCCTACATTCAGGTTCCATTCTCACACGGACCACATACAGAACCCATACAGTTCTCCCTTGTCAGTGCAACAACAACTCTCTCAGCCATATGTGAAGTGTATATGTGTAGTGTATATGTGTAGTGTATATGTGCAGTGTATATGTGTAGTGTATATGTGTAGTGTATATGTGTAGTGAATATTCCGTGTGTGTTGACTGTAAATCAGCCATATGTGTAGTGAATATTCCGTGTGTGTTGACTGTAAATCAGCCATATGTGTAGTGAATATTCCGTGTGTGTTGACTGTAAATCAGCCATATGTGTAGTGAATATTCCGTGTGTGTTGACTGTAAATCAGCCATATGTGTAGTGAATATTCCGTGTGTGTTGACTGTAAATCAGCCATATGTGTAGTGAATATTCCGTGTGTGTTGACTGTAAATCAGCCATATGTGTAGTGAATATTCCGTGTGTGTTGACTGTAAATCAGCCATATGTGTAGTGAATATTCCGTGTGTGTTGACTGTAAATCAGCCATATGTGTAGTGAATATTCCGTGTGTGTTGACTGTAAATCAGCCATATGTGTAGTGAATATTCCGTGTGTGTTGACTGTAAATCAGCCATATGTGTAGTGAATATTCCGTGTGTGTTGACTGTAAATCAGCCATATGTGTAGTGAATATTCCGTGTGTGTTGACTGTAAATCAGCCATATGTGTAGTGAATATTCCGTGTGTGTTGACTGTTAATCAGCCATATGTGTAGTGAATATTCCGTGTGTGTTGACTGTTAATTGCTTTGTAGAAAAGTTTGAGGAAACCAAAGAGGAAAATGTACATTACATTATGATGTCTACATTACATTATGATGTCTGTCTGTCTACATTACATTATGATGTCTATCTGTCTACATTACATTATGATGTCTACATTACGTTATGATGTCTGTCTATCTACATTACATTATGATGTCTATCTGTCTACATTACATTATGATGTCTATCTGTCTACATTACATTATGATGTCTACATTACATTATGATGTCTGTCTGTCTACATTACATTATGATGTATATCTGTCTACATTACATTATGATGTCTATCTGTCTACATTACATTATGACGTCTGTCTGTCTACATTACATTATGATGTCTACTCTACATTACATTATGATGTCTATCTGTCTACATTACATTATGATGTCTATCTGTCTACATTACATTATGATGTCTACATTACATTATGATGTCTGTCTGTCTACATTACATTATGATGTATATCTGTCTACATTACATTATGATGTCTATCTGTCTACATTACATTATGACGTCTGTCTGTCTACATTACATTATGTCTGTCTGTCTACATTACATTATGATGTCTACATTACATTATGATGTCTACATTACATTATGACGTCTGTCTGTATACATTACATTATGTGGTCTACATTACATTATGATGTCTACATTACAACGTCTGTCTGTCTACATTACATTATGATGTCTACATTACATTATGATGTCTACATTACGACGTCTGTCTGTCTACATTGCATTATGATGTCTATCTGTCTACATGACATGATGTCTATCTGTCTACATTACATTATGATGTCTGTCTGTCTACATTACATTATGTCTATCTGTCTACATTATATTATAATGTCTATCTGTCTACATTATATTATGATGTCTATCTGTCTACATTACATTATGATGTCTTTCTGTCTACATTACATTATGTCTATCTGTCTACATTACGATGTCTGTCTGTCTACATTACATTATGATGTCTGTCTGTCTACATTACATTATGTCTATCTGTCTACATTATATTATGATGTCTATCTGTCTACATGACATTATGATGTCTATCTGTCTACATGACATTATGATGTCTGTCATTCTACATTACATTATGATGTCAATATGTCTACATTATATTATGATGTCGATCTGTCTACATTACATTATGATGTCTGTCTACAGTACATTATGATGTCAATATGTCTACATTATATTACGATGTCTACTCTACATTACAATATGATGTTGATCTGTCTACATTATATTATGATGTTGATCTGTCTACATTATATTATGATGTCTACTCTATATTACATTATGATGTTGATCTGTCTACATTACATTATGATGTTGATCTGTCTACATTATATTATGATGTCTACTCTACATTACATTATGATGTTGATCTGTCTACATTACATTATGATGTCAATATGTCTACATTATGATGTCTATCTGTCTACATTACATTATGATGTCATTATGGCTACATTACATTATGATGTCTACTCTACATTACATTATAATGTCTATCTGTCTACATTACATTATGATGTCTGTCTGTCTACATTACATTATGCTGTCTATCTGTCTACATTACATTACGATGTCTACATTACATTATGATGTCTACATTACATTATGACGTCTGTCTGTCTACATTGCATTATGATGTCTATCTGTCTACATTACATTATGATGTCTGTCTGTCTACATTACATTATGATGTCTGTCTGTCTACATTACATTATGATGTCTACATTACATTATGATGTCTACATTACGACGTCTGTCTGTATACATTACATTATGATGTTGATCTGTCTACATTATATTATGATGTTGATCTGTCTACATTATATTATGATGTTAATCTGTCTACATTACATTATGATGTCAATATGTCTACATTACATTATGATGTCTATCTGTCTACATTACGATGTCTGTCTGTCTACATTACATTATGATGTTGATCTGTCTACACTACATTATGATGTCTACATTACATTATGATGTCTACATTACGACGTCTGTCTGTCTACATTACATTATGATGTTGATCTGTCTACATTATATTATGATGTTAATCTGTCTACATTACATTATGATGTTGATCTGTCTACATTACATTATGATGTCTACATTACATTATGATGTCTACATTACATTATGATGTCTACATTACATTATGATGTCTACATTACGATGTCTGTCTGTCTACATTACATTATGATGTTGATCTGTCTACATTACATTATGATGTCTACATTACATTATGATGTCTACATTACGATGTCTGTCTGTCTACATTACATTATGATGTTGATCTGTCTACATTACATTATGATGTTGATTTGTCTATATTATATTATGATGTCTACTCTACATTACATTATGATGTTAATCTGTCTACATTACATTATGATGTTAATATGTCTACATTACATTATGATGTCGATCTGTCTACATTACATTATGATGTCTATCTGTCTACATGACATGATGTCTATCTGTCTACATTACATTATGATGTCTGTCTGTCTACATTACATTACATTATGTCTATCTGTCTACATTATATTATAATGTCTATCTGTCTACATTATATTATGATGTCTATCTGTCTACATTACATTATGATGTCTTTCTGTCTACATTACATTATGTCTATCTGTCTACATTACGATGTCTGTCTGTCTACATTACATTATGATGTCTGTCTGTCTACATTACATTATGTCTATCTGTCTACATTATATTATGATGTCTATCTGTCTACATGACATTATGATGTCTATCTGTCTACATGACATTATGATGTCTGTCATTCTACATTACATTATGATGTCAATATGTCTACATTATATTATGATGTCGATCTGTCTACATTACATTATGATGTCTGTCTACAGTACATTATGATGTCAATATGTCTACATTATATTACGATGTCTACTCTACATTACAATATGATGTTGATCTGTCTACATTATATTATGATGTTGATCT
Source organism: Oncorhynchus mykiss (assembly GCF_057628025.1). Lineage (NCBI taxonomy): Eukaryota > Metazoa > Chordata > Actinopteri > Salmoniformes > Salmonidae > Oncorhynchus > Oncorhynchus mykiss. The sequence goes on along the minus strand of NC_143034.1, from coordinate 19,705,279 downwards.
GTCTACATTATATTATGATGTCTACTCTATATTACATTATGATGTTGATCTGTCTACATTACATGATGATGTTGATCTGTCTACATTATATTATGATGTCTACTCTACATTACATTATGATGTTGATCTGTCTACATTACATTATGATGTCAATATGTCTACATTATGATGTCGATCTGTCTACATTACATTATGATGTCATTATGGCTACATTACATTATGATGTCTACTCTACATTACATTATGATGTCTATCTGTCTACATTACATTATGATGTCTGTCTGTCTACATTACATTATGATGTCTACATTACATTATGATGTCTACATTACATTATGACGTCTGTCTGTCTACATTGCATTATGATGTCTATCTGTCTACATTACATTATGATGTCTGTCTGTCTACATTACATTATGATGTCTGTCTGTCTACATTACATTATGATGTCTACATTACATTATGATGTCTACATTACGACGTCTGTCTGTATACATTACATTATGATGTTGATCTGTCTACATTATATTATGATGTTGATCTGTCTACATTATATTATGATGTTAATCTGTCTACATTACATTATGATGTCAATATGTCTACATTACATTATGATGTCTATCTGTCTACATTACGATGTCTGTCTGTCTACATTACATTATGATGTTGATCTGTCTACACTACATTATGATGTCTACATTACATTATGATGTCTACATTACGACGTCTGTCTGTCTACATTACATTATGATGTTGATCTGTCTACATTATATTATGATGTTAATCTGTCTACATTACATTATGATGTTGATCTGTCTACATTACATTATGATGTCTACATTACATTATGATGTCTACATTACGATGTCTGTCTGTCTACATTACATTATGATGTTGATCTGTCTACATTACATTATGATGTTGATTTGTCTATATTATATTATGATGTCTACTCTACATTACATTATGATGTTAATCTGTCTACATTACATTATGATGTTAATATGTCTACATTACATTATGATGTCGATCTGTCTACATTACATTATGATGTCTATCTGTCTACATTACATTATGATGTCTATCTGTCTACATTACATTATGATGTCTACACTTAGCCTTTTCCTAGCTCGTTTGTGAGAACCAGTTATAGCATTCAGTCCTAGTTTTGACTCACCTGCCTGTTTGCCTACCTGTGTATGACCATTGCCTACCTGTGTATGACCATTGCCTGCCTGTGTATGACCATTGCCTGCCTGTTTGCCTACCCGTGTATGACCATTGCCTACCTGTGTATGACCATTGCCTACCTGTGTATGACCATTGCCTACCTGTGTATGACCATTGCCTACCTGTGTATGACCATTGCCTACCTGTGTATGACCATTGCCTACCTGTGTATGACCATTGCCTACCTGTGTATGACCATTGCCTACCTGTGAACCCGATCCCTGCCTTCTGCGAAGGTCGAAATAAACACCTGCGAGCTGCGCGTGAATCTACACCTTTTTCTCCCTGAGTATTCAGTACAATTATATTATGATGTCTACTCTACATTACATTATGATGTCAATATGTCTACATTATATTATGATGTCTACTCTACATTACATTATGATGTCAATATGTCTATATTATATTATGATGTCTACTCTATATTACATTATGATGTCAATATGTCTATATTATATTATGATGTCTACTCTACATTACATTATGATGTCTACTCTACATTACATTATGATGTCTACTCTACATTACATTATGATGTCTATCTGTCTACATTGCATTATGATGTCTGTCTGTCTACATTATATTATGATGTCTACTCTACATTACATTATGATGTCAATATGTCTACATTATATTATGATGTCTACTCTACATTACATTATGATGTCAATATGTCTATATTATATTATGATGTCGATCTGTCTACAGTACATTATGATGTCTACTCTACATTACATTATGATGTCAATATGTCTACATTATATCATGATGTCGATCTGTCTACATTACATTATGATGTCGATCTGTCTACATTACATTATGATGTCTGTCTGTCTACATTACATTATGATGTCTATCTGTCTACATTACATTACGATGTCTGTCTGTCTACATTACATTATGATGTCTGTCTACAGTACATTATGATGTCTGTCTACAGTACATTATGATGTCTGTCTACAGTACATTATGATGTCTACTCTACATTACATTATGATGTCTCTGTCTACATTACATTATGATGTCAATATGTCTACATTACATTATGATGTCAATATGTCTACATTATATTATGATGTCGATCTGTCTACATTACATTATGATGTCGATCTGTCTACATTACATTATGATGTCTGTCTACAGTACATTATGATGTCTGTCTACAGTACATTATGATGTCTGTCTACAGTACATTATGATGTCTACTCTACATTACATTATGATGTCTCTGTCTACATTACATTATGATGTCAATATGTCTACATTACATTATGATGTCAATATGTCTACATTATATTATGATGTCGATCTGTCTACATTACATTATGATGTCTATCTGTCTACATTACATTATGATGTCTGTCTGTCTACATTACATTATGATGTCTGTCTGTCTACATTACATTATGATGTCTACTCTACATTACATTATGATGTCTACTCTACATTACATTATGATGTCTGTCTGTCTACATGACATTATGATGTCTGTCTGTCTACATAATATTATGATGTCTACTCTACATTACATTCTATTATTATCTGTAATATAACTTATCTTATAGTATCATTATTTCTATTGTGACTTATCTTATAGTATCATTATTTCTAATGTGACTTATCTTATAGTATCATTATTTCTAATGTGACTTATCTTATAGTATCATTATTTCTAATGTGACTTATCTTATAGTATCATTATTTCTAATGTGACTTATCTTATAGTATTATTATTTCTAATGTGACTTATCTCATAGTATCATTATTTCTAATGTGACTATATTATCTTATATTATTATGATCTCTGTTACACACATTCTACCCGGGGTCAGAGGGGCCTATTTCTATGTATATCTTCTCACGGGTTCATCTCAGGTCACTCAACGGGGCTAAATGTCACACACACCACCGACACGCACACACACACACATACAATTACACGCTGACATTAGCAAGACCACGGCCACCATTTGACCTAGATGGGTTGTGTGTATGTGTTGATATGTAGGCTACGTGTGCCATGTTTTTATTTATGCAGTTCTATTCTATATTCTATAGCTGTTCTTGTCTATTAATGTTCTGTAGCATGTCGTGGTTCATGTTTTGTGTTGGACCCCAGGAAGAGTAGCTGCTGTTTTCACAACAGCTCATGGGGATCCTGACCAAATACCAAATACCATCACGACTGGAGTATAGCAGGTGACTGTCCGTCCTTCCAGAGAGTGTAAATTCTAACTGCGTCCCTGAAAAAGAGTGATGAAAGTCATGCGGTCAGAAAACACTGGGGTGTAAAGAACTATAGTCATACAACAGGTTATCAAACAGTGTCACGTCCTGACCTTAGTTCCTTTTTTATGTCTCTATTTTGGTTTGGTCGGGGCGTGAGTTGGGGTGGTCATTCTATGTTGTTTTTCTATGTTTTCTTTTCTATGTGTTTGGCCTGGTATGGTTCCCAATCAGAGGCAGCTGTCTATCGTTGTCTCTAATTGAGAACCATACTTGGGTAGCCTTTTCCCATCTGGTGTTTGTGGGTAGTTGTTTCCTGTTTTGTGTTTACACCTTCAGGACTGTTTCGGTTTTTCATTTCTTACGTTCACGTTGTTATTTTGTATGTTTGTGTTCGGTGTTAATAAATGATCATGGACACTTACCACGCTGCGTTTTGGTCCGATCCTTCCTACTCCTCATCCGATGAAGACGAAGATCGTTACAAACAGGGAGTCATAGCTGTGTTGATGTACTTGGGGCTCGTGCAAACCATATTGAAAAGTGCCTGGGTATAATGTTCATCTGACTGAAACAACTCCAGCAACAGATCGGCACCTCGAATGGGGTTGTTGTGTGTGTTTGATTGAGTAAGCCCATTCTAGGGTAATGCTTGGGAGAGAGAGAGAGAGAGAGAGAGAATTAGACAACTATGACAGCTGGGTCTGTACATAGTCAAAGGTAGGCTTTGAGGGGACTCCTACAGTTGGACGCACCTACAGCTCATCCCTTGGCAGCAGTACTGTGGACTACTTTATCACTGACCTCAACCCAGAGTTTCTCAGACCCTTCACAGTCAGCCCACTGACACCCCTATCAGACCACATGAAAATCACAGCATACTTGAACAGAGAAGTACTCAACCATGAGGCGTCAAAGCCCAACAAACTGCATGCTATTCAGAAATGCTATAGATGGAAGGAAGATAGTGTGTAGAAACCTTCCAAAGAGCAATTGGCCAAAAACACTATCTGCAATAGTGAAGGTGTAAACTTAGAAGTAGAAAGCCTGAATAGTATATTTGACATATCTGCTAACATATCAAATAAAATAAATTCAAGCAGAAAACCTAGAAAATTAACAGCAATGAGAAATGGTTTGATGAAGAGTGCAAAAACCAAAGAAAGAATCTAATAAACCTGTCCAATAAAAAACCCTAAGATACGCCTTTACTGTGGGGAAACACTAACACGATACAGAAATACACTACAAGGAAGGAACAGCACGTCAGAAATCAGCTCAATGTGATTGGAGAATCCATCAAATCAAGCCACTACTGGGAAAATTGGAAAACACTGAACAAACAACAACATGAAGAGCTAGCTATCCAAAATGGAGATGTTTGGATTAACCACTTCTCCAACCTCTTTGGCCATATAACAAACAACAACATGAAGAGCTATCTATCCAAAATGGAGATGTTTGGATAAACCACTTCTCCAACCTCTTTGGCCATATAACAAACAACAACATGAAGAGCTATCTATCCAAAATGGAGATGTTTGGATAAACCCCTTCTCCAACCTCTTTGGCCATATAACAAACAACAACATGAAGAGGTATCTATCCAAAATGGAGATGTTTGGATAAACCCCTTCTCCAACCTCTTTGGCCATATAACAAACAACAACATGAAGAGGTATCTATCCAAAATGGAGATGTTTGGATAAACCACTTCTCCAACCTCTTTGGCCATATAACAAACAACAACATGAAGAGCTATCTATCCAAAATGGAGATGTTTGGATTAACCACTTCTCCAACCTCTTTGGCCATATAACAAACAACAACATGAAGAGCTATCTATCCAAAATGGAGATGTTTGGATAAACCACTTCTCCAACCTCTTTGGCCATATAACAAACAACAACATGAAGAGGTATCTATCCAAAATGGAGATGTTTGGATAAACCACTTCTCCAACCTCTTTGGCCATATAACAAACAACAAACAGCTAAAACATGTACATGATCATCTGAACATAGGATCAACTGTTAAAGACTCCCAGAACCCTTTGGATCCTCTAATTACATTGAATGAACTGCAGGACAAAATACAAACCCACCAACCCAAAAAGGCCTAAATGAAATGATAAAATATACAGACCACAAATTCAAGTTGGCTATACTCAGCCGCACCAATGTGTCAGAGGAAACACCATGCACCTTGGTTAGTGCGCACTGCGCCCGGCCCGCCACAGGAGTCACTGGTGCGCGATAAGACCCTACCGGCCAAGCCCTCCCTAACCCGGACGACGCTAGGCCAATTGTGCGTCGCCCCACAGACCTCCCGGTTGCGGCCGGTTATGACAGAGTCTGGCTGTGAACCCAGAGTCTCTGGTGGCACAGCTGACGCTGCAGTACAGCGCCCTTAACCACTACGCCACCCGGGAGGCCTCAAAAACAGCTTTTGAGTCAATTTGAAATGGGCCCCTGCTGTATAAACTGATGGAAAGCGGTGTTGGAAGAAAACCTACGATATTATAAAATCACTGTACACAAACAATAAGTGTGCAGTCATAATTGTCAATAAACACACAGATTTCTTCCCTCAGGGCCAGGGGATGAGACAGGGATGCCGCTTGAGCTCCCCCCTCTTCAACATTTATATCAATGAATTGGCAAGGGGCACTAGAATAGTCTGCAGCTCACAGCCTCACCCTACCAAACTCTGAAATCAAAAGTTTACTGTTTGCTGATGATCTGGTGCTTGTGTCCCCAACCAAGGAGGGCCTACAAAAGGACCTAGATCTTCTGCACAGATTCTGTCAGACTTGGGCCCTGACAGTGAATCTCAGTAAGACTAAAATAAAGGTGTTCCAAAGAAGGCCCAGATGCCAGGACCCACATCTCCTTTGCATAGAGTTGATCAAGCTGTTCTTTGTGGCCTGTGGAATGTTGCGCCTGTAACGAATCTCTCCGTCGTCTGAGGAGGAGTAGGAAGTATCGGACCAATATGCAGCGTGGGAAGTGTCCATGTTAATTTATTAGACGGAACACACAAAACAAAATCACAAAGTGAAATGGAAGAAACTAAAACAGTTCTGTCAGGTGACAAACACTCAACAGAAAACAACTACCCACAAATCATTGTGGGAACACAGGCTACCTAAGTATGGTTCTCAATCAGAGCCAAAGATTGACAGCTGTCTCTGATTGGGAACCATACCAGGCCAAAAGCAGAAATACAAAACATAGAACAAACATAGAATGCCCACCCCAACTCAGGCCCTGACCAAACTAAAACAGAGACATAAAAAAGGAACTAAGGTCAGGACGTGACAGTGCCAGTCCTATTCAATGGCTGTGCAAAGTTGCTGGATATTGGCGGGAACTGGAACATGTTGTCGTACACATCAATCCAGAGCATCCCACACATGCTCAATGGGTGACATATCTGGTGAGTATGCAAGCCATGGAAGAACTGGGAAATGTTCAACTTACAGGAATTGTGTACAGATCCTTGTGACATGGGGCCGTGCATTATCATGTTGAAACATGAGGTGATGGCAGCGGATGAATGGCATGACAATGGGGCTCAGGATCCCGTCACAGTATCTCTGTGCATTCAAATTGCCATTAATAAAATTAAATTGTGTTCATTGTCCGTAGCTTATGCCTGCCCATACCATAACCCCACCCCCACCATGGGGCACTCTGTTCATAACGTTGGCAACAGCAAACCGCTTGCCCACACGACACCATACACGTGATCTGCGGTTGTGAGGCCAATGGACATACTGCCAAATTCACTAAAACGACGTTGAAGGTGGCTTATGGTAGAGAAATGAACATTCAAATGAACAGCTCTGGTGGACATTCCTGCAGTCAGCATGCCAATTGCACACTCCCTCAAAACATGAGACATCCATGGCATTGTGTTGTGTGATAAAACGGCACATTTTAGAGTGGCCTTTTATTGTCCCCAGCAGAAGGTCCACATGTGTAATGATCATGCTGTTTAATCAGCTTCTTGATATGCCACACCTGTCAGGTGGATGGATCATCTTGGCAAATGAGGAATGCACGCTAACTGGGATCTAAACAAATTTGTGCTCAACATTTTTGAGAAATGTATAGCAACATGATTTCATCTGGATCTGGACTGGAGAACTCTGGTCACGCATGTAACAGTTTGTCTGAACCACTACCCCATCTCATATAATGTCCAACAGGTGTGTGTGTGTGTGTGTGTGAGAGAGAGATATGTCATAAAGAACATGTTCTAGCCTCTAAGACATATCAGTATGTCATGATGTCAGTTCCTCTTAGTTCACCAACTCTCTCTTTCATGAATGCACGCCACTGCGTGCACACACACACACACACACACACACACACACACACACCCTCTCCCTCTCCACCCCACTCTCCTCTCCCCCCTCTCTCCACTCTCTCTATTGCTCCCTTCCCTCTGTTTGTGCACCGACCATACCCCACCACCCCACCTCAGTTTAATTTAGTGCCTCAGCCGACAGCTCATTGACAACTTCTGTGACGGCCAGGAGTATTCCATGTCGAAGACCACGTATATAGAAATACCAGCTAGGAGATTACAATGGCACCTAAACCCATGTGTTTTGTGAAGTGACGAGCCTCAGTGACCTAGTCTGTGAAAATTATTAAGAAAACGTGGTCATAAACACCCACAGAATTTATGCATATTTTATATTGTGAATTATACTTCAAATAGGCAAACAACATTGTATGAGTAATCTGCAATAATCTGATTTAGCTTCAGTGGAGTATTTAAAAGATCTGTTTATTCTTGTTATGTTCAATAATATCCCCTTAACCGAGAATCAATAAAAAAAATAACGTAATGTGGTCGGACGCATAGCCTTTTCACCATGTTGTTACGTATATGGTATGGCCACTTGATATTTTTACAGGTGTAGGCTATAGTTACCATCTTTGCGCTCCAGATTCTGGAACATGGACGCGCAGAGTGCAGTTCGCGCTCATACCAGAACGCACCTCCCACTTACAACTTTTTTTTAAAGTTCTAGAGCCTCTCGTCCTCCAATTGTTAAAACTCGGGACGCGCTTGACATAGGGGGCATACCTCTCGGAGACTTCTGGACCGCAACTTTGACACGCAGAGAGAAATGTTCTGCACAGGGATTTCAATAGGCTACCTTTCTGAAGTTTGTGGACAATACAACTGTATTAAAGGGATTTGAGCCTCATAGACACGTCGATAAAGTGGATAAGAAATAGCACTGTTTTGAGCACATTTCGGGACTACATTTTGCCGGGTAGGTGTCTCACGAACAACTTTATTCTACTTCTGGTGCGACTTTATGATGGAAACAAGTAGGCTAGTAGCCAGTAGCCTCGTCTGTGACCGTTTGGAGACCGCGCAATCATTCTGCAGGTTGTTCTGTGCGCTCCAAAGTGCACCTCGGACGGTGTTTACTGTTCAGGCGAGATATGGCTTGGGGAAGTTATAAGAGGGATTTCTCTGGGTTACTGTCTGTGAGCTGAATGCCTGGCACTGCGTGTCTTTATTAGAAACGAGAATAGTTTTGTGATCACATTTTATATTAAAACATTTCCGAGTTTTTCCTCTTAAAATGTAGGATACTATATGTCATGTATGTCTATCCCATTATCCGCGCTTATCGATCTCACCACGAGCAACGAGCACTGACTAGCCTATAGCCAAGGTTTATATGGCCGAACATTTCTCCCCCAACATAGTTATTTTCTATCTCACTTCAAAACCGCATCCACAGAAACCTTTGAAAGCGGATCATTGTCAAGATGTGATATGGTCGGTTATATCTGCGTGTCAAAATATCTTTACCGTGTGGTGCCTAGCTCACCATTCTAGATTAAAATCTATGCGCAGCCAGAGACCCTCACAGAGAGAGTCATGCAGAATAGAGATAAGGTTCCAGCTAGGCAAAAACTGCTTGAACCGACGTTGTTTCCATCATAATAATAATTTAAATATCCTCAGTCGTTGATTTCACGTTGAATTCACGGTAGTTGACAACTCAACCAAATGTATAACTCAACCAAATTAAAACTGGACGTTGAACGGACGTCTGTGCCCAGTGGGTTGTTAGTTAGAAGCACAGCAGGCAGGTCAGGGTGGTGTGTTATCGGTTGTTGATGTTGGTTTATCCCGTTTGTGTTTGTTTGTTTTAAAGGTAATTGAATTAGAGCTTGTTATCTCACTAATCGACCAGGGTTGTCATCTCTTCTTTGTTTATTTAAACTTTAACCTGATTGGATTAGGTTGACTTGTCTTTTTTGTATACAATAGAATAGTAATGGCATGGTAATAACAACTTAATCAAATCCAAATTCTAAAAATGCTATTATTGCTGTGGTTGTGAGAATAGCACATTTGTGATTTTGAGAAACAATCACCTTGACTACTCAAGTCTACCTAATGTTATTCAGAGTCCTCTATGTCAATGACTTTGTGTGAAGAGATGTAACAAAGCATGCTAGATAAATACAAGTCAGCGAGGCAGCCAGGAAGGGCACCTAAACAAACTGAAGTCTATGAAGGGATGGGAAAAGTAAAGACCGAGATGGAGGGACAGAGAGAACGAGGGAGGAAGAGATCAGCAGAGAGAGCGAGGGAGGAAGAGATCAGCAGAGAGAGCGAGGGAGGAAGCAAACATTCCTGACTTGGTGTCTCAGCAATTTAATTAAAGAACGTCAAAGATGCTAACACACACACACACACACACACATCATTGTGAGATCCCCCCTACTTACCCCCACCCCCCCAAACACTTTGGTCTTGGACTAATCCCAGGGGTCAGCTAATAAGTGTTTGGGTCATGCCACCATGACAACTAAATAGGGGGACCCCTGATTGAGTTAATAACCCCATGATGGAAGCTAAGAGGTACAAGGTGAAGAGGATTTTGTTTGGTGTGTGTGTGTTAAACTAAAGAGTGCGAAGCAGCTATTAGAACATGAGAAGTGGTTGTGTGTGGTTGTAGTGTTATCAACAACAGCAGCAGTAGTGTAAATCCTCTCCTCTTAGCCAGGCTTAACTGTGCCCTGTGGTGCTTTGGTGGTGCTCCCTCTAGGTCCTCCAGGTCAGCTTTTACTCTGGGTTCCCCTTGTTAGGGAGCTTTTACTCTGGGTTCCCCTTGTTAGGAAGCTTTTACTCTGGGTTCCCCTTGTTAGGGAACTTTTACTCTGGGTTCCCCTTGTTAGGGAGCTTTTACTCTGGGTTCCCCTTGTTAGGAAGCTTTTACTCTGGGTTCCCCTCGTTAGGAAGCTTTTACTCTGGGTTCCCCTTGTTAGGAAGCTTTTACTCTGGGTTCCCCTTGTTAGGGAGCTTTTACTCTGGGTTCCCCTTGTTAGGGAGCTTTTACTCTGGGTTCCCCTTGTTAGGAAGCTTTTACTCTGGGTTCCCCTTGTTAGGGAGCTTTTACTCTAGGTTCCCCTTGTTAGGAAGCTTTTACTCTGGGTTGCCCTTGTTAGGAAGCTTTTACTCTGGGTTCCCCTTGTTAGGAAGCTTTTACTCTGGGTTCCCCTTGTTAGGAAGCTTTTACTCTGGGTTCCCCTTGTTAGGAAGCTTTTACTCTGGGTTCCCCTTGTTAGGGAGCTTTTACTCTGGGTTCCCCTTGTTAGGAAGCTTTTACTCTGGGTTCCCCTTGTTAGGGAGCTTTTACTCTGGGTTCCCCATTGTTAGGGAGCTTTTACTCTGGGTTCCCATTGTTAGGGAGCTTTTACTCTGGGTTCCCCATTGTTAGGGAGCTTTTACTCTGGGTTCCCATTGTTAGGGAGCTTTTACTCTGGGTTCCCCTTGTTAGGGAGCTTTTACTCTGGGTTCCCCTTGTTAGGGAGCTTTTACTCTGGGTTCCCCTTGTTAGGAAGCTTTTACTCTGGGTTCCCCATTGTTAGGAAGCTTTTACTCTGGGTTCCCCTTGTTAGGGAGCTTTTACTCTGGGTTCCCCTTGTTAGGAAGCTTTTACTCTGGGTTCCCCTTGTTAGGGAGCTTTTACTCTGGGTTCCCCTTGTTAGGGAGCTTTTACTCTGGGTTCCACATTGTTAGGAAGCTTTTACTCTGGGTTCCCCTTGTTAGGGAGCTTTTACTCTGGGTTCCCCTTGTTAGGGAGCTTTTACTCTGGGTTCCCCTTGTTAGGAAGCTTTTACTCTGGGTGTTAGGGAACTTTTACTCTGGGTTCCCCTTGTTAGGGAGCTTTTACTCTGGGTTCCCCTTGTTAGGGAGCTTTTACTCTGGGTTCCCCTTGTTAGGGAGCTTTTACTCTGGGTGTTAGGGAGCTTTTACTCTGGGTGTTAGGGAGCTTTTACTCTGGGTACCCCTTGTTAGGGAGCTTTTACTCTGGGTTCCCCTTGTTAGGGAGCTTTTACTCTGGGTTCCCCTTGTTAGGGAGCTTTTACTCTGGGATCCCCTTGTTAGGAAGCTTTTACTCTGGGTTCCCCTTGTTAGGAAGCTTTTACTCTGGGATCCCCTTGTTAGGGACCATTAAGGAATTAAAAAACCTTGAGGGATGGTCTTCTTTCTCTCTCTCTCTCTCTCTGTCTCTCTGTCTATTCTTTGGTCTCTTTCTCTCTGTTTCAACGATCTTGCTCTCCCTGTCTTTCTTTTCTTTCTCCCTCTATCTGGACTTGTTCTCTGCTCTTTCTATCACTGCCACACTGTTCTCTCCCTCACTGTCTCTCCCTACCTCTCTGCTCTTTCTATCGCTGCCACACTGTTCTCTCCCTCGCTGTCTCTCCCTACCTCTGCTCTTTCTATCGCTGCCACACTGTTCTCTCCCTCGCTGTCTCTCCCTACCTCTCTGCTCTTTCTATCGCTGCCACACTGTTCTCTCCCTCGCTGTCTCCCTACCTCTCTGCTCTTTCTATCGCTACCACACTGTTCTCTCCCTCGCTGTCTCTCCCTACCTCTCTGCTCTTTCTCCAGTCTCAGTCCAGTCTCCTGACCTGCAGCTGTGCAGACACAGACAGAGGGATGGGGCTCTGGTTCACGTGGGAGCGTTTAGAGTGTTTAAGGAAGTTGTCACCATGTGTGATAAAACAGCGAGTGTCTCCTCGAACCCAACATAAATCATCCTGATGCTGAGAAAGACAGGTTTAAATACAGTAATAGATGACTTGCATCGTATGTCTAGTATTCTCCTTCAATGCCCAAAAGAGCCAAACAGGAAGTAACATTATTATATTGAATATGTCCATTGTCCTCAATGAGTGTCTGAATGTGTTATGCCGACAGTTTGTTCTTGATCTGATGCTCCTTGGTTGGACTGAGAGGTGGTTGGAATTGACCTTTTCTTTGACCTGTGGAATTTGGCCTATAGCCGACACGTTCCACTGCTCTTTAGTAGTGTATTTACCTTTCCACAATGAATTATCTTAATGTCACAGCTTTCCTGACACTCTATGAATTGTACCGTTAGTCTGACACGGCACTGACATGTTCATCGGAGGGGAACCTATGATTCTCAGAACCCAGACCCCCTAGGGAGAGGTTTACGGGTCGCTCCCCCTTGCTCCCTTGTGGTGCACCTCCTTAAAACCCTCCCCCCCTCATCCTCGGAGCGTGTTATGTAAATCCAGGGGTCTAGTGGGAAGGTATTGAGCGTAACACACGTAGCCTTCTCATTACATTCCTCAGTGTACTACTCTGAGAGAGGAACCTTTCGTGCTCCTCACTTGAGGTAGAGAGGGATAAGTGGAGAGGTAGAGAGGGATAGGTGGAGAGGTAGAGAGGGATAGGTGGAGAGGTAGAGAGGGATAGGTGGAGAGGTAGAGAGGGATAGGTGGAGAGGTAGAGAGAGAGGGAGAGACATTTGCATATTCAGATACCTGATCAGTCTACAGACTAGTCTTATACTATACCAGAGGCTGAGTTATTTTGACTCCCTCCACCCCTCTCTCAGTTTTGACCCCCAGCCCTAATCCCCTCTCCCCAAGGGCGCAGTCTGGGTTGTGCACACACATGCCTTTTCATCCCATACAATAGCCCCTCAATCCTACACACACACACACACACACACACACACACACACACACACACACACACACACACACACACACACACACACACACACACACACACACACACACACACACACAGACACACACACACACACCCCATTCAGAGGTCCCCTGTATACACACTCAGACAGACAGTAGCCTGAGGCTACAGGGTCTTCTCAGAGCACTTCAAAGGCCTTGTCTCTCTAGCTCAGATCAGCTCCACAACTACAGCCACAACAGGTGATGAGAGAGGCCGCTTGGGAAACAGAAGGTAGAGCCACTCTTTTGCTTACTGGGAAGTTGATGGCTCAGTGTGCATATTTGTGTCAGTTATGACAGAGTGTGTTGAGGTATGCATATGTGGCTTTCGTGGTAAGTGTTTTCTGTGTTTCCCTTGGCAACAGCCTGCTCTGAGACCCAGAGCTTCATACAGCCCTGTGTTTAGACAAACAGCAGGAAAATAGACTGTTGGGATGTTATTGCAAGTGGACATTAAGACTTAACACACACACACACCACTCCACCCCCCCCCCCCCCCCACACACACACACACACACACAAGGACACACACATGCTTTGCAATGAAATGTTCTGTTACTTTCTGTACCGATGTCCAGATGTCAGACTTCCATTGAATAGACAGGCACATTCAGTGACCCCTCCTTTCTACGATAAATGAAGAGCTGTTAGCTGCTTGTTCCTGTACTCCGGCCTTCTCCCCCCCCTCTCCAAACCTCTCATACCTCTGTCCACTCCTGCTCCCCCCTACGGGTGGCAGGCGGATTAGGGGGTCAGAAGTCAGAGGGGGGGGTGCAGCTGGAGGGGCCAGTCAGAACACAGGTCAGGACAGGGAATTGACGAGGTGGAAGGAGTAGGGTCCAGGAGTGTGTGTGTGTTGGGCGGAGGGGCAGGATTGGGGGTGTAGGAGTTTTGGCAGGCAGGAAACTGGCAGGGAAGAAGGACTAGGGTCGAGGGGTTTGTGTGTGTGTGTGTGTGTGTGTGTGTGTGTGTGTGTGTGTGTGTGTGTGTGTGTGTGTGTGTGACTTCAGTTATAATTTGTTCCTTCAGGTATAGTAGACACCACACCAGTCATACCTGTATGATCACCATACCACTTGGAACATTTACCATTTCAATCAGTATAATGTGTTTGTTTGTTTACTCACGTAAAAGAGAGTCAAGTTCTCCTCCCTTCTTTACCCCCTCTTTACACCACTGTTACTCTCTGTTATCATCTATCCATAGTCACTTTAATAACTCTACCTACATGTACATCAACTAACCAGTGCCCCCCCCCCCTCCTTTACACTGCTGCTACTCTCTGTTATCATCTATCCATAGTCACTTTATTAACTCTACCTACATGTACATCAACTAACCAGTGCCCCCCCCCTCCTTTACACTGCTGTTACTCTCTGTTATCATCTATCCATAGTCACTTTAATAACTCTACCTACATGTACATACTACCTCAACTAACCGGGTTCCTCCGCATGTTGACTCCTGTACCGGCACCCCCCTGTATATAGTCTCGCTATTGTTATTTTACTGCTGCTCTTCACTTAATTGTTGTTTTTATCTCTTATTCTTATCCGTATTTTATTTAAACTGCACTGTTGGATCATAAGTAAACGTTTCACTGTAGGGTGACCTGATGTATTCAGGGCATGTGACTAATAACATTTGATTTGATTTGAACGTTAAAGGACTTGAATGAGACCTTTGTCTCGACAATACGTTTTTTTTTTATGTTTGGGAAAAAAGTATTGAAGGTTGTTTCAGGATACTTAAAGGGGCAATCTGGGATTCAAACTACAACAAAGTGGTCACCATTCAACCTTTTAATTTAAAAGTCAAAAAATGGAAGCACCAATCCCAGAATGCCCCTGTTGACTTCCCTGTTCACATACTCCTCTCCTCTCACACTACAGTGGCTCCCTGAGCCTGTGGTATCTTTGAACTTGGCCATGTTGTTAGCAGATGAGAGCTGTAGCCACTTCAAAGTGAAGGAGAACGGATCAGAAGTTAAGCAGCGACAGCATTTTATACACCAGCGGGAGAGGAGAGGGAAGTAATGAAAGTGTGGGTTTGCACCTGATGCCCTTTCATAGAGAGAGAGAGAGAGAGAGAGAGAGAGAGAGAGAGATAGACACATAAAGAGAGACAAAGGTAAGGCAAAGTTGAGATGTGGGACAAAGAAAAATAGTTTGTTGGTCTAAGTCGCTGGTCTTCAATGGCAATGCTGTCCAGTTAAAATGAGACATTCCTCTGAGGCTGAGCACAGACACTTTGTACAGCCAAGACAAGCACAGCTAGCACACTGCAGTCTGTTGAGAGTCAATCAGCTGCAGAAAATACTGAACAGACTGATGATGAAGGACTTTGATGACTTGATGGCTTTTAGACTGCCTGACCAAGGCTTGCCCCTAACTGTTCAGACTGCAGGGCTGTTATGTTTTGATGAGAGACATGATGACAGTCACAAATAGAACATGGATTTGTCCTGAGATTACATTAATGCTAGATATGTAGTTATGAATTATGTGTGTGTGTGTGTGTGTGTGTGTGTGTGTGTGTGTTGATCCAGAATAACATGGGTTGGAATGTTGTTCAATATCAGAGGAATTTATCTGTGACCAGGAGCCGTTCTTTCAGGTACGCCTAAACATTCTGCAATCTCTATCAGTGTGTGAACAACCTTTACCATGATGCACTCGGTCAATAGACAGACACGCCAATACACACACACACGCAAACTTTGCGATCCATGAGTGTGACTGCTGTGTGTAGTTGATCTGATGATAAAATCCTTTACAAAACCACAGTTACACCATAGAGACCCTACACTGTAAACCCATTGTGTTTTATATAACCTCTAGTAGCATAGATATCTGTGATGGGGGGCTCCACCGAGGGTCATGTATCCCAGGCCTCTCTGACAGAGATAACAGCGGAGATAGAGATAGCGGTGGTATTTGTTAAATACAGATCTCTCTGTATAAACCACAACAGAGCTGTACTGTCCCTGAGTGTCAGCGTGTTGAATCAATGGACTATTTTGCTGTAGGCTATTGAGGTTTATCAGTAGCATCAGTTCTAATTCACATTCTGGTCATGTGTGCGTGTGTGTGTGTCTTCTTGCGTGTGTGTGTGTGTGTCTTCTTGCGTGTGTGTGATTGAACACAAACAGAGTAGTGGTCTATGTTTGTATACTGTAGGTGAGAAGTGACTATGTATTTTATTTCTCTCTTTCCCTCGTCTTCCTCTTTCTCCCTCCTCATTCTCTCTCTCCCTCCTCATTCTCTCTCTCCCTCCTCATTCTCTCTCTCCCTCCTCATTCTCTTTCTCCCTCCTCATTCTCTCTCTCCCTCCTCATTCTCTCTCTCCCTCCTCATTCTCTCTCTCCCTCCTCATTCTCTTTCTCCCTCCTCATTCTCTCTCTCCCTCCTCATTCTCTCTCTCCCTTCTCATTCTCTTTCTCCCTCCTCATTCTCTCTCTCCCTCCTCATTTTCTCTCTCCCTCCTCATTCTCTCTCTCCCTTCTCATTCTCTCTCTCCCTCCTCATTCTCTCTCTCCCTCCTCATTCTCTCTCTCCCTCCTCATTCTCATTCTCTCTCTCCCTCCTCATTCTCTCTCTCCCTCCTCATTCTCTCTCCCTCCTCATTCTCTCTCTCCCTCCTCATTCTCTCTCTCCCTCCTCATTCTCCCTCTCCCTCTCCCTCCTCATTCTCTCTCTCCTCCTCATTCTCTCTCTCCCTCCACATTCTCCCTCTCCCTCCACATTCTCCCTCTCCCTCCTCATTCTCTCTCTCCCTCCTCATTCTCTCTCTCCCTCCTCATTCTCTCTCTCCCTCCTCTTTCTTCACTCTTCAATTTCTTCAATTTTATTTCTCTCTTTCCCTCATCTTCCTCTTTCTCCCTCCTCATTCTCTCTCTCCCTCCTCATTCTCTCTCTCCCTCCTCATTCTCTCTCTCCCTCCTCATTCTCTTTCTCCCTCCTCATTCTCTCTCTCCCTCCTCATTCTCTCTCTCCCTTCTCATTCTCTTTCTCCCTCCTCATTCTCTCTCTCCCTCCTCATTTTCTCTCTCCCTCCTCCTTCTCTCTCTCCCTTCTCATTCTCTCTCTCCCTCCTCATTCTCTCTCTCCCTCCTCATTCTCTCTCTCCCTCCTCATTCTCTCTCCCTCCTCATTCTCATTCTCTCTCTCCCTCCTCATTCTCTCTCCCTCCTCATTCTCCCTCTCCCTCCTCATTCTCCCTCTCCCTCCTCATTCTCTCTCTCCCCCCTCATTCTCCCT
>NC_143034.1:19642500-19682500 GCF_057628025.1 Oncorhynchus mykiss | reverse complement strand
TCCTACAGCCTGCTGTTGTGAAATGTCTTCCTACAGCCTGCTGTTGTGAAATGTCTTCCTACAGCCTGCTGTTGTGAAATGTCTTCCTACAGCCTGCTGTTGTGAAATGTCTTCCTACAGCCTGCTGTTGTGAAATGTCTTCCTACAGCCTGCTGTTGTGAAATGTCTTCCTACAGCCTGCTGTTGTGAAATGTCTTCCTACAGCCTGCTGTTGTGAAATGTCTTCCTACAGCCTGCTGTTGTGAAATGTCTTCCTACAGCCTGCTGTTGTGAAATGTCTTCCTACAGCCTGCTGTTGTGAAATGTCTTCCTACAGCCTGCTGTTGTGAAATGTATCTATACATATATCCATCCATCCGTCCGTCCGTCCGTCTGTTATGGTGACCATGTGTCTGGCTAGGGGTGTGTGGGCAAATGTGTGTGAGTGAGTACATTTTGAATAAGCATGTGTTTGTATGGAGTAGCCTTGTGTGGGCGAGCATGTGTGTATATGTGCCTATAAGTTTGTATGAAGAAGTATACGAGTGCATCACTCTCTCTCTCTCTCTCTCTCTCTGTCTCTCTCTCTCTCTCTCTCTCTCTCTCTCTCTCTCTCTCTCCCTCTCTGGTCTAGAGTGAGCCGCAGCTCTGATATGTTTAATTAGGAAACCAGCCCAGTGGTCCTGACTGTCAGCAGTTATTAATGCAGGTGACATAGAGAAGGTGCTGCCAGCTGTTATTAATGCAGGTGACATAGAGAAGGTGCTGGCAGCTGTTATTAATGCAGGTGACATAGAGAAGGTACTGGTAGCTGTTATTAATGCAGGTTACATAGAGAAGGTGCTGGCAGCTGTTATTAATGCAGGTGACATAGAGAAGGTGCTGGCAGCTGTTATTAATGCAGGTGACATAGAGAAGGTGTTGGCAGCTGCATGTCAATGCTTATCTTCACACAAAGAAGTGTGTGTATGTGTCAGAGTGAGAGCGTGTATGTGTGTGAGAGAGAGCCTGTGTGTTCATGAGTGTGTGTGTGTGTGTGTCGGAGAGAGGGAAAGTGTGTGTGTGTGTGTGTGTGTGTGTGTGTGTGTGTGTGTGTGTGTGTGTGTGTGTGTGTGTGTGTGTATGTATGTATGTACACTCTCATAGATTTGTGTTTACATAGACATACTTCAATATGAACAGCATTACTAGTGACATGCAGTCAGAGGGGTACCGGTTAGGGCCAAGCACACCACGCACCTAAACACTGTGCAACACACCACGCACCTAAACACTGTGCAACACACACGGCAGCCAGCAGACAAACACATATTGCAAACCACAGGAGAAAGTTCCAGTTTTTCAAGTGGAGATCTCGGATTGATATTCCTCTCCTTCCTGTTTACTCATTGTTTCCTTCATAAGAAGTTTCCAGAATGCACTCTGTATAGCGGTGTGTTAAAGCAGATGTGTTTAAAAAATATAACATTCACTGCACCTACCTGGTGTACACGTATGTGACAATAAAAACATATATATTTATATATATTTTTTAACTAATTCACCCAAAGTTTCACCCATCAAATACACAAAACCATGGTTACAGCTTCTGCTTTCAGCCACAACCATTAGGTTCCAGAGTCAAACCACCATTTTACAAACTCTGCTTTCACAAGATCAGATTCCTCCCTCCCTCCCTCCCTCCCTCCCTCCCTCCCTCCCTCCCTCCCTCCCTCCCTCCCTCCCTCCCTCCCTCCCAGGTGAGAGACACAGCAACCCGATCCAGGTGTAACTCAGGTGTAACCCGTGTAAGGTGGTGTGTCCCTCGCTATCTCTCTTTCTTCCCTCTTGCTTCCCCCTTTCTTCTCCTATAGACCCCGAACAGCAACAGTTTAGTAGAGGGACTGAAACTCTACCCCAGGAAACAGGCTCTTGGGAGTGTGTGTGTGTGTGTATGTGCGTGTGTGTGTGTCTGAAACAGGCTCTTGGGAGTGTGTCGCACCGCGACTTACAAGGCTTGTTTTGGTGGGTTAGGTTTCCAGTGAAGTGTGTCGATCGGAGGATGACGAGGGGTAATGGTGTTGTTATGGTCGTAAGTTGTGTGTGGAGTGTGTGGAATGTGTAGATGGATGGATTGGATGGAGAATTTGTGGAAAGCATAGCAAGGGTCGAGAGTGGTCTGGAATTTTTTGCTGCATTGTGTTTTTGTTTCGAGAGGATTAGGGATATTAGTGTGTGTGTGTGCTTGCGTGTGTGTGTTGCCATGTGGGCCTGCATGAATAGCAGGGTCAAGAACCTACTGTAGCACTAAACCTATCCTAGCTGCTCAGGCCCTCAACATGAAACGTTACTGTCAAGCCATTCCTTCTCTACATGCTCTTACACAGTATCTAATTGCGGGTTCCGTTGACAACGGCATTGCTATGTCAAGTTGTAGAGTTTAAGTCCTGGTAACCAGTTCTGATTTGTTGAACCGTTTTTACTGCCTAAAGCCTTAAGGGAACATTGGTAACAGGATCAAGGTTGGTTTACAGTCGGTCTATCGACAGTTGTCTCGGTGACATCATGAACGTTCTATTGTCGTCCAAAATCAAGCTTGTCGTTACAGAAAAGTAGAAACACAAAAACGACAGGCTGCGTGACATCAGCAGCCTGCTGGTCCAAAATGTATATGTCCTAGCAAGGCAGGCAACTTAAAGTAACTTTCTAAACAATATCTTGGTTTGTTTGTAGCTTGTTAGCTTGTTAGCTTGTTAGCTTGCTGGGTAGCCTGTTTAAATAAGGACCATATCATAGCTGACACCATCTTAACTTTAGCACGTTTTTATTCATTATTACAGGAAAATAAACTCACAACAAGATCAATATTTACAAGTTAATGGCAATTACAGAAAATAGCTTACGGTTGTGAGTGTGACGAAATAAAAGCAGGGCATTCTACCGGAGAATTGAAGAACTTGTGCACAGTCTCAGACAGGTAACCACGACAACGGAAACGGTTGCAGCAACGGTCTACAGACAGTCCACCGGAGTATAAATTAAATGTTGTTTTGACCAGCAACACTTGTCGCATTCTAATTGTCTACAGATAGACCAAGTATTAACTAGAGGTCGACCGATTATGATTTTTCAAACCGATACCGATTATTGGAGAACGAAAAAAAGCCGATGCCGATTAATCAGACAATTAAAAAAAACAAGTTTTTATTTGTAATAATAACAATTACAACAATACTGAATGAACACTTATTTTAACTTAATATAATACATCAATAAAATCAATTTAGCCTCAAATAAATAATGAAACATGTTCAATTTGGTTTAAATAATGCAAAAACAAAGTGTTGGAGAAGAAAGTAAAAGTGCAATATGTGCCATGAAAAAAGCTAACGTTTAAGTTCCTTGCTCAGAACATGAGAACATATGAAAGCTGGTGGTTCCTTTTAACATGAGTCTTCAATATTCCCAGGTAAGACATTTTAGGTTGTAGTTATTATAGGAATTATAGGACTATTTCCCTCTATACCATTTGTATTTCATATACCTTTGACTATTGGATGTTCTTATAGGCACTATAGTATTGCCAGCCTAATCTCGGGAGTTGATAGGCTTGAAGTCATAAACAGCTCAATGCTTGAAGCACAGCGAAGAGCTGCTGGCAAACGCACGAAAGTGCTGTTTGAATGAATGCTTACGAGCCTGCTGCTGCCTACCATCACTCAGTCAGACTGCTCTATCAAATATCAAATCATAGACTTAATTATAACATAATAACACACAGAAATACGAGCCTTAGGTCATTAATATGGTTGAATCTGGAAACTATAATTTCGAAAACAAAACGTTTATTCTTTCAGTGAAATACAGAACCGTTCTGTATTTTATCGACTAGGTGGCATCCCTAAGTCTAAATATTGCTGTTACATTGTACAACCTTCAATGTTATGTCATAATTATGTACAATTCTGGCAAATTAATTACGGTCTTTGTTAGGAATAAATGGTCTTCACACAGTTCGCAACGAGCCACGTGGCCCAAACTGCTGTATATACCCGGACTCTGCTTGCACAGAACGCAAGAGAAGTGACACAATTTCCCTAGATAAAAGAAATTCATGTTAGCAGGCAATATGACCTAAATATGCAGGTTTAAAAATATATACTTGTGCATTGATTTTAAAGAAAGCATTGATGTTTATGGTTAGGTACATTGGTGCAACGACAGTGCTAAATCATCACCCGTTTGGCGAAGTAGGCTGTGATTCGATGAGAAATTAACAGGCACCTCATCGATTATATGCAACGCAGGACACGCTAGATAAACTAGTAATATCATCAACCATGTGTAGTTAACTAGTGATTATGTGAAGATTGATTGTTTTTTATAAGTTTAATGCTAGCTAGTAACTTACCTTGGCTCCTTGCTGCCCTCGCGTAACAGGTAGTCAGCCTGCCACGCAGGCTCCTCGTGGAGTGCAATGTAAGGCAGGTGGTTAGAGTGTTGGACTAGTAACCGGAAGGTTGCAAAAACGAATCCCTGAGCTGACAAGGTAAAAATATGGCGTTCTGCCCCTTAACAAGGTAGTTAACCCACCGTTCCTAGGCTGTCATTGAAAATAAGAATGTGTTCCTAACTATGTTGCCTAGTTAAATAAAGGCGTAAAAAAAAATAATAATAATAAAAATCGGCCAAATCGGTGTCCAAAAATACCAATTTCCGATTGTTATGAAAACTTGAAATCGGCCCTAATTAATCGGCCATTCCGATTAATCGGTCGACCTCTAGTATTAACCATCACTATCATATCACTGTCATCCCCCCTTTTTGAGGCCATGAAAGAACAGAAATCCCTCCATCAACACACCTTCAGACATGTTATTTATTATTATCCTTTACCTCCCTCCCTCCATCCCTCCCTCCCTCCCTCCCTCCCTCCCTCCCTCCCTCCCTCCCTCCCTCCCTCCCTCCCTCCATCCCTCCATTCCTCCCTCACCAAAAAAAAAGTCAGTTCAGGAGTTAAGCCGGCCCTTTTATGTCAAGTGGTCATATTTGGTAGGTGCTGGTACTCCCTTGTGATTTTGGGAAAAGATAAGAGGGAAAGAAAATAAATGAGGGACAAAGAAGTCTGGATCGTAAATCTGAAAATAAGGGCCACCTCTTTCAGAAGTGTAATGACTTTGGGGATGGATTAAGACATTGTATGTACTGTATCAGCAGACCTCGAGTCTGGTTAAACAGAACGGAAGAGTGATCCCTGTAGTTTTACAGCATTCAGTTTAACCCAGGCTAGCAGAGCCCATCTGGCCATACATACAGGTCCTGACTTTGATTATTTACCAAATAGAAAGAGAGGGATAAAGAGAAGGGGCTGCGCATATTGTCTGTCTGGCCTTTGTCACGTAGGGGCTGCAGGTAACCTAGTGGTTAGAGCGTTGGACTAGTGACTGAAAGGTTGCAAGATCGATTCCCCGAGCTGACAAGGTAAACATCTTTCGTTCTGCCCACTGTTCCTAGGCCGTCATTGTAAATAAGAATGTGTTCTTAACTGTCTTGCCTAGCTAAATAAAGGTAAAATAAAAAAAATGTGGTTTGAGTATAGTTTGCTTTGTTTACACACTGGGGTTTGTATGAATGGAATTGTTTTACTCTGTATATACCAGACAATTTGTATTTTTGTATCTCTCTCTCTCTGTCTCTCTCTCTCTCTCTGTCTCTCTCTGTCTCTCTCTCTCTATCTCTCTTGGTCTCTCTCCTCCTCTCTCCAATCTGGGGGACAAAAGTTTATAGTGCGGTGTTGTCACAGTGAGAGATGGCCCCCAATGCACTGTGGGTAATAAAATCCATCTGTGGTAGTGTGTGCGTGCGCACGTACCAGGGCATGTGAGAAGGTCCTGCTCTATTTCAAGGGAATAACAGTGTTTTCCATTCGGTAGATACCAATCTCTACAAATAATGAGAGAAGACACACAGGGAAGAGAAAGGAATTGCCATTTCAACACAGGTTTACTTTTTCATCACTTCATAACGTACAGTACAACTTCTCAATGTGGTAAGAGCGGCCAGTGTTCAGTTAGTCTCTGTCTATGAAACCAATGTGTTTAATGGCAAACCATTGTCCAGGGCTTTGTGGTTCAGAAGTAATCCCATTGAAACAGGAAATCAAACAAATGAAGGAGAGGTTGAAAGAAAGAAAGGAGTGGGACGATATGTGACATAAAAGGAGAAGAGTGTTAGAGTTGTAAGACTTTCATTCTTTCCCTCCATCCCTCCGTCCCTCCATCATCCCTCCATCCCTCCGTCCTTTCATCCCTCCGTCCTTTCATCTCTCCATCCCTCCGTCTTTTCATCCCTCTGTCCTTTCATCTCTCCATCCCTCCGTCCTTTCATCCCTCCATCCCTCCGTCCTTTCATCCCTCCATCCCTCCGTCCTTTCAGCTCTCCATCCCTCCGTCCTTTCATCCCTCCGTCCTTTCAGCTCTCCATCCCTCCGTCCTTTCATCCCTCCATCCCTCCGTCCTTTCAGCTCTCCATCCCTCCGTCCTTTCAGCTCTCCATCCCTCCGTCCTTTCAGCTCTCCATCCCTCTGTCCTTTCATCTCTCCATCCCTCCGTCCTTTCATCCCTCCGTCCTTTCAGCTCTCCATCCCTCCGTCCTTTCATCCCTCCATCCCTCTGTCCTTTCAGCTCTCCATCCCTCCGTCCTTTCATCCCTCCATCCTTCCGTCCTTTCATCCCTCCGTCCTTTCATCCCTCCATCCCTCCGTCCTTTCAGCTCTCCATCCCTCCGTCCTTTCAGCTCTCCATCCCTCCGTCCTTTCATCCCTCCGTCCTTTCAGCTCTCCATCCCTCCGTCCTTTCATCCCTCCATCCCTCCGTCCTTTCATCCCTCCGTCCTTTCATCCCTCCATCCCTCCGTCCTTTCAGCTCTCCATCCCTCCGTCCTTTCAGCTCTCCATCCCTGTGTCCTTTCATCCCTCCATCCCTCCGTCCTTTCATCTCTCCGTCCTTTCATCCCTCCGTCCCTCCATCCCTCCGTCCTTTCATCCCTCCGTCCTTTCATCCCTCCATCCCTCCGTCCTTTCAGCTCTCCCTCCCTCCGTCCTTTCATCCCTCCATCCCTCCGTCCTTTCAGCTCTCCCTCCCTCCGTCCTTTCATCCCTCCATCCCTCCGTCCTTTCAGCTCTCCCTCCCTCCGTCCTTTCAGCTCTCCATCCCTCCGTCCTTTCATCCCTCCATCCCTCCGTCCTTTCATCCCTCCATCCCTCCGTCCTTTCATCCCTCCATCCCTCCGTCCTTTCAGCTCTCCATCCCTCTGTCCTTTCAGCTCTCCATCCCTCCGTCCTTTCATCCCTCCATCCCTCCGTCCTTTCATCCCTCCATCCCTCCGCCCCCACTTTCATTTGGACTCTCATTCTGAGGCTTTGCAATTGAAGCCAAATCATTTTCTAGCTATATCCTTTTCCTCAGAAGTAATATCAAACCTCATTTCAGACGTAGGGCTACAGATGGACGGGATTTGGAGTCTGTCTGTCATAACTAGGACCCAGAGTATTCCCTGACGAGGAAAAACTCCTGGCATAATGGGTGGTTCAGACACAATATCCTGATGTGCAACAAGAGAGAGGAGAGATATTTGTGCAACACATATAGAATTTAATTGAGCATTTTGATCAAGCCAATTTAGGTCTGCTGATACAGACTGTATTCTCTGTAAAATAGTTTGTATTGTTACATTGTAGACTTCCTGTCTCGTGTAGACTGCATGTGCACTGCTGCATCTGCCAGGTATCATTAACGTTGTCATCACCTTAACCATTAATAAAAGGCAGAACTGTCAAAAGAGGGGCCCAACGTCCTGTGGAACTTGATGAGTGAGAAACATAAACTGTGATTAGTCATTTCCTTTCATAAAATCCTCTCTTTCTTTCTCCCCCCCCCCTCTCTCTCTCTCTCTTTCTCTCTCTCTCTCTCTTGTTCTAATTTCTCTCTCTTTCTTCATCATCTCCCTCTTGCTTTTTACTCTCCCTCTTTCTGTCTTTATTTATTAAGCCTCTCTCTTTCTTGTTCTTCTCTCTCTCTCTGTCTTCAATTTGTCAGTCATCCGGCTACCTGCCAAGTTCAAACTGCTCTGAGGCCGTTACCCTTTAAAGACCCAGAGCAGCTTACCTACCTACTGCAGTTACAGTTCTATCAGCTGGATAAATACAGAGTTCCGGATTCCTAATAGGCCTATGGCTGTGTCCTAAATACCACCCGATTCCCTATTTAGTGCACTATTTTGGACTACTTTTGACCAGGGTCCTTAAGGCTCTGGTCAAATGTAGTGCACTATATAAGGAATAGGGTGCCATTTTGGATGCAGGCTCAGTGTGCCTTTCGGGTCCTAGAAAAAGCTTTTAAACAAAGGTGCACTGTGCCTTGTCTGAATACCATATCATAAAATAATGATTTCATTCTAGAAGAGTAATGTCGTGTGTGTGTGTCTGTGTGTTCTACACTACAGGGTTTAGTGAGTATAATGGGTATGATAATAGCTAGATTAGCTACAGTGAATGTTAGGGGAAGGTCATTTCCTTGTGACTGACTTGACAGAGTGACATGGCAAGCTTTGTGTTACGTGTGTGTGTGTGTTATGTGATGTCGCACCTTACCTGTCGTGCCCTCTTTACCATTAACCCTCAGGTATGCGCCTGATGACGTTATGAGTGACATCTGCTTTTGGTTTCCATGGCAACAACAACCAACCGACTGAAAGCAGCCCTCATGAATGGCATAGCTCTATTTAGTTTTGACTTTGACAACAACAACAAACGTTACAATGAATAGCTGACTGATTGACTTGATTGAGAAAGCAGGAAGAGCCTAGAATTGGTTACTGAGAAGTAACTAGTACTATGAAGTAACTAAAAAGTAACTACTAAGAAGTAACTACTACTAAGAAGTAACTCACAAGGCTAGTTGTATCAGGTTGAGAGAGAGATTTAGATTTGATTAGAATCCCTATTAGCCGACGCCAATGGCAACAGCTAGTCTTACTGGGGTCTGATGTAAAACCAAAAATTACAGACAAAACACTACGTACACACACACTACGTGTTAATGTTAAAAAAAAAATTATTTCACCTTTATTTAACCAGGTAGGCAAGTTGAGAACAAGTTCTCATTTACAATTGCGACCTGGCAATTGTATGTGTGTGTGTGTGCATCTATCAGTTACACATACTGTACATGTCAGTCCGTACACACTAAAAGTAGGTCACATGGGGGGAGAGGCATTGTGCCGTGAGGGATATGTTAGAGGCAGGTGTATAGAGGAAAGACTAATATGCAAAACTCTGTTGCCCCTCAGCCATCCCTCCCTCTAATCTCCCCCTTCACCTTGCTCTCTCTCTTAATTCACTTCAAAAGGGCTTTATTGGCATGGGAAACACATGTTTACATTGAAAGCAATTGAAGTAAACAAAATAGAGAATAGAGAACAAAAAACAACATCTCTCCCGCTTCCTTTTTCTCTCTCTCTCTCTCTCTCTCTCTCTCTCTCTCTCTCTCTCTCTCTCTATCCCTCTCTCTCTCTCTCTCTCTCTCTCTCTCTCTCTCTCTCTCTCTCTATCCCTCTCTCTCTATCCCTCTCTCTCTCTATCCCTCTCTATCTCTCTCTCTCTCTCTCTCTCTCTCTATCCCTCTCTCTCTCTCTCTCTCTCTCTCTCTCTCTCTCTCTCTCTCTCTCTCTCTCTCTCTCTCTCTCTCTCTCCCTTCCTCTCTCCTTGATCAAGATGGATTTTTTGGGTCGGTTATTGCAAATTCCAGCCGCGCCTGCCGGATCAGGCACTGATCTCTCCTGTTATGAGGAAAAGGGGGGATGAGGAGGGGGTAAAGGAGGGCAGGAGGCCGGAGGTTGGCCCCTTCACTTCTCCACTTTAATGAAACGTCTCGGGTTTCTATCCAACTTCCAACCTCAGGAGCCATGCAGAGGGCAGGAGTGAGGGATGCAGAGGGCAGGAGTGAGGGATGCAGAGAAGGAGGGAGGGAGAAATGGGAAGAGAGTAGTGCAGGGTTCACTGAGAAAGACCAAGGCAGTGAGAGTGGGAGGAACAGAGGGAGAGAAGGAGAGAGAGAGAGAGAGAGAGCAATATTTAGAATGTATGGTCATGCTTTTGTGTGTGTTTGCATGTGCATGTAAAATACTTGTGTACTTGTAGTGCATTCTTGCTGACAGTAGGCTCCTATAAAGTAACTCAAGGTCACTGTACAGCTGAAACACAACCAAGGAAAATTGATTCCACCCCTGCATCTAAAATAGCAACAACCTTTAATTTATCAGTCTTATCTTTGCCGAACAGAGATATGCACTGTAGGTAGCCTTGTTGTTTGCTGTAAAACCTCTAGTCTCTCCCAGTTGAGATAAGGGGGACTTTTGCCTCGCCAATTACTCTCAAAGTGTTCCCTGACCCGACTGAGGGCACGTCTCACTGAGATACTCTACCTTGAAATTAACTTCTTATTAAACCTTTTTCTTCAGGAAATTGACCTTTTCCCTGGAACTGATAGGCCTATGAGTTTCAACCTTACCCTGCTATAATACCAAACTAAAAGCATGTGAGAAGAAGACGAAAGATAATAAATATATGGGTATGTGGTTGATAGTGTGAGAAAGACAGACATAGAAAAATAAAGAGGGAGGAGAGGTCATGAGAAGGTATAGAAGAGGTAGAGGTCATGAGAAGGTGTTGTAGAGGTAGAGATTATGAGAAGGTGTAGAAGAGGTAGAGGTCTTGAGGTGTAGAAGAGGTAGAGATTATGAGAAGGTGTAGAAGAGGTCGAGGTCATGAGAAGGTGTAGAAGAGGTTGAGGTTATGAGAAGGTGTAGAATAGGTAGAGGTCATGAGAAGGTGTTGTAGAGGTAGAGATTATGAGAAGGTGTAGAAGAGGTAGAGGTCATGAGAAGGTGTAGAAGAGGTAGAGGTCATGAGAAGGTGTAGAAGAGGTTGAGGTTATGAGAAGGTGTAGAAGAGGTCGAGGTCATGAGAAGGTGTAGAAGAGGTAGAGGTCATGAGAAGGTGTTGTAGAGGTAGAGATTATGAGAAGGTGTAGAAGAGGTAGAGGTCATGAGAAGGTGTAGAAGAGGTAGAGGTCATGAGAAGGTGTAGAAGAGGTTGAGGTTATGAGAAGGTGTAGAAGAGGTAGAGGTCATGAGAAGGTGTAGAAGAGGTAGAGGTCATGAGAAGGTGTAGAAGAGGTAGAGGTTATGAGAAGGTGTAGAAGAGGTCGAGGTCATGAGAAGGTGTAGAAGAGGTTGAGGTTATGAGAAGGTGTAGAAGAGGTAGAGGTCATGAGAAGGTGTAGAAGAGGTAGAGGTCATGAGAAGGTGTAGAAGAGGTAGAGGTCATGAGAAGGTGTAGAAGAGGTAGAGGTCATGAGAAGGTGTAGAAGAGGTAGAGGTCATGAGAAGGTGTAGAAGAGGTCGAGGTCATGAGAAGGTGTAGAAGAGGTCGAGGTCATGAGAAGGTGTAGAAGAGGTCGAGGTTATGAGAAGGTGTAGAAGAGGTAGAGGTCATGAGAAGGTGTGGAAGAGGTAGAGGTCATGAGAAGGTGTAGAAGAGGTAGAGGTCATGAGAAGGTGTAGAAGAGGTAGAGGTCATGAGAAGGTATAGAAGAGGTAGAGCTCATGAAAAGGTGTAGAAGAGGTAGAGATTATGAGAAGGTGTAGAAGAGGTAGAGATTATGAGAAGGTGTAGAAGAGGTAGATATTATGAGAAGGTGTAGAAGAGGTAGAGGTCAGTGACAACGCGGTTTATCTTCTCCACTGAGGTGAATCACAGAGTATATCGTCCCGTTGAGACTGTTGCTACAGCTAACTGCTAGCTTCTGGCACACACACACACACACACACACACACACACACATTTTAAATTGAACCACCTCAAACCCCATTTCATGCACCCTCCTTTTCCCCTCAGGCATCTCACTGGACAGCCCTAGGCCTACGAGCCCCATGAGGTTTTACTATATATAGGCCTACAGAGTGAGATCACTGTAAAATCGAGTCGCCTCTTAGACACTGATCTTAGGTCAAATTTCCATTTCCCCCTAATGGTTATGGTCAAGACTCGTGGAAAGTAAGCTGATCCTAGATCAGAGGCTTTAGTCACCTACTCCCATCTCACCACCCACCCAGAACATGATAGATTACACAGCTCAACCTGCTTTATTATTAAAACACACACAGCTAATCCCAGATCTCTATGTGTCAGAGGTCATTATTACAAGCTATATACCTCCTAAAGGTCTAGAAGGGATGTGGGAAGGCTTTAATATGTCCATACACTGTCAATACATCTATGTAACTGTAGCTGATGCTTAGGGTGTATCCCTCTCTCTCTCTCTCTCTCTCTCTCTCTCTCTCTCTCTCTCTCTCTCTCTCTCTCTCTCTCTCTCTCTCTCTCTCAATGTAATTTCAATTCAATTTAAGGGGCTTTATTGTCATGGGAAACATATGTTAACATTGCCAAAGCAAGTGAAATAAACAATAAAAATGTAACAGTAAACATTACACTCACAGAAGTTCCAAAGGAATAGAGACATTTCAAATGTCATTATGTTTCTCTCTCTATTGTATGAAGTAGCCGTGTATGTGTCCATAACTTTGTATGAAGAAGTGTGTGTGTGTGTGTGTGTGTGTCTGTGTGTGTCTCTGTGTGTGTGTGTGTCTGCGTCTGCAGGTTTGGAGTGTATGCATACATCCGTGTGTGTGTCTGTGTGTGTGATACACACTCCAATACACTCTCACAAAGCCATAGTTTGTGTTTGTATGCAGTAGCCGTGTTTTCGTGGGTGTCCAGTCGTTTAAAGCCAGGGCGGTTTTCATGGGCTGGAGACACTGCCATAAACACACACACACACACACACACACACACACACACACACACACACACACACACACACACACACACACACACACACACACACACACACACACACACACACACCAATGCCATAAACACTGGGGAGAGTCTAGACGTGCTTCTCAATCACCCCAGGACGGAGTGACTGTGGGTGGGCCAAGACAGGACCTCACTCAGGCCCACTGTGTGTGTGCTCACAAAGCAGACAGTGAATGTAGCCACTATGAAGGGGCTGTGTGTGTGACTGGGCAGGGTTTCATCATAGTGATGTTGCAGTCTCTATGGGGTCATGGTTGTATGCTCTGGTTGAGGGGAATAGGGAGGGAGACTGGGGTCTGTTTCTGTGTTACTGTGTTTGACTCTACTTGTTGTGTTCTCTGATGTCATGAGGGAAGTCAACAATGGGGGATTTCTTTCCTGTGGTGGATTGGGAAGGGGAGGTTTTTTGATGGCTTGGATTGTGTGTTTGTGTGTGCATACTGAAATGTAAGGATAAGAATAATCCGACTGACCGCATTAAACAGCCAATAGACTTGGACGTGTGGAAATTATTCTCAGAAATGAATGATTTTATCTTATCCAGGTTTTTGACCGCTGCTGATTTGTTACTCTGAAAATATGACACATTTTCCTTCCCAGAAAAGTCTCAACCAACCAACACTAACATCTCTCTTTTTCTTTGTGTTTCAGATTACACAAGGACTCCACCACTATGGCGCCCTTCCTCCCCCTCCTCCTCCTCCTCTCCTCCTCTTCCTCTGTCCTCTCCAGTGACTGTCCAGAGGATTGCTCTTGTCAGGCCCAGGGTTCCATCTTCTGCATCCAGCGTCGTTCCACCGTCGTCCCCCGCGGCCTCCCTTCCTCTGTGAAACATCTCTACGTCTTCCAGAACGGCATCAACACTTTAGCCCAGGAAGACTTCACAGGTAGGAAGCATCAAGGTTAGAGGAGTGGAACAGCAACTGGAAGGTTTCCAGTTCTAATCCCATGTGTGACAGGAAAATATTTGTTCAGGAGTGGGCCGGCAAATGGAGTGTTGCTGGATCAGTGTCCTGGATGCCATTTCCTGCTGTTGTGCCCTTGAGCAAGGCACTTGACCCCTGAACTGCTACCCTCTACTCAAACCTTTCCAACCTCTGTATGTGTGTCTTTCGAGGGTTTGGAATGAAGTAGAACACAAGTTTTTCCATTGTAAATCCGTATGCATTGGAATATAAAGCAATCTTCGTCTTCTTCTTCTTTAGGCCTGGGGGAACTGGAGATGCTGGACCTGTCCCAGAATAAACTCACGGAGGTCCCGGATGGGGTCTTTGAAACGCTATCTTCGCTGAGGAATCTCGATTTGTCCGCAAACTACATTACCCACATCGCCAAGGATAGCTTCTCCGGATTGGTGCAACTCGAGAGGCTGTATCTCCACGGCAACCTCATCAAGAGCATCCAATCGGAGGCCTTCGAAGTTCTGGAGGATCTTCTGGAACTGAAGCTCCAGGGGAACCAGTTGACCGGTCTCCCAATGCTCCGTCTCCCCAGCCTTCTCCTCCTTGATCTCAGCTTCAACTCTCTCCCGACGCTGGGTCCCCAAGACCTCCAGACCCCCCACCTCGAGTCGCTCAAAGTGGCTGCGTTGGGGCTCACCACCCTGGACTCAGATCTGATGGCCTCCCTGGGGAACCTCCATGACCTTGATGTGTCCCAGAACCAGCTGGAGGGGATGCCTGAAGCATTGAAGGCCACCCGGGGGCTTATCAAGCTCAGCCTGGCTGCCAACCCCATTGGGGAGCTCCGGAACGAGGACTTCCAGGTAAATACATTTTCTTAAAAATGTGTCAAATATTCCTGTAATTGATGGGTCAATAACACATGGCTTAGTCCCTGAAGCTGCTCCATGGGATTTACTATGCCAGGCCTCTGGTCCAACCTATCCAAACTGCCTGCGTGTGTATGTTTTTTAGTGGGGTTGGGATCATTTGTGAACATTGGACAATAAAGTATTCTTCTTTTTCTTCTTCTTTTCCAGAGTCTGGTGGGTCTCCAGGAGCTGGATCTCAGTGGGCTGAACCTCCAGGGCTTGCCCCAGGGTTTCTTCCAGCTCTTCCCCAGGCTGGGGCACCTCACGGCGGCCGAGAATCCCTTCAACTGTCTCTGTCCTCTGGCCTGGTTCCCTGGCTGGCTGAAAGAGAAGAATGTGGATCTGGGACGCACAGAGGAGACAAGGTGCCACTTCCCACCAGTGAATGCTGGCAAGGTATTGTCTTAATATTTTCTAATTCTAATACTAAATATATTTGATTTATTTTCCTGTGAAACACATTTAGTTGCTGGCTTGTATGAAATGGGATACAAATAAAGTTTGATTTGATTTGAAGGTGCTGGCGGCGCTGGACCATCAAGATTTCGGCTGTCCACCTACGACCACTGTCATGACGAATGCCCTAGGGGAGGGGAGTACTTCCGCACCCCCCATTCCGACTACATCCCCTGGAAACACACATACCAACGCCATCCCCCCACCTCCGCCATTCCCTAGTGATGAACCATCCTCAACGGAGACAGACATTGAGAGTCGTCCCCCTCCTCCAGCTTCTCCGACTACCGCTTTCAGGGATGAGGGCCACATCTGCCCGCCGAACATCTGCCTCAATGGGGGTACGTGCCGCTTCGATCCTCTGGGACAGCTTGGATGTCTCTGTCCCCGCGGAACTATGGGCTTGTACTGCGAGAACCTGGAGTCGTCTAAACACAACCAGCCACCTCTCCAAACCTCCGCCCCCGAGGTTATGGCATCCATGGTCGCCCCCATTGTAACCTCTGATCCCAATGACATCAGTTCCCGTCAGGTGACCTCCACGTCCATCCTCCTCGACCTGCACCGTTTCCTCGAGACGAGGCCACACATCCGCGGGATTAAGCTGACCTACCGGAACCTCTCAGGGCCCGACCGGCGCCCCATGTCCCTCAGCGTCCCCGCCTCGTACCCAGAATACACCCTCCGAGGGCTCCGGCCCAACTGTACCTACTCGGTGTGCGCCAGCCCCCTGGCAGAGAGGGTGAACGGGGGTGGAGGCGGTGGAGGTAGCCCTACCGAGGGAGGGTCTTGTATGGAGGCTCGTACCGAGGGAGGTCCCCAAGCTTCGTCCTTGGAGCCCCAGGTGGATGATCAGAGCCAGCTCACCTACACCCTCATCCCAGCCTTGGCTGCTCTCGCCCTGGTCACGGGGGTGGCGGTGGTGGCCATCCTGGTTCTTTTCCTCCGGAGGAGACGGGCTCACATGGCGCTGGAAGGGGGTGAGATGGGACCAATGGAACTGGAGGGCCTTAAGGCTTGTCTGGAGAACGGCGTGGGGAACGGGGGCACCCTACCCCACAAGGGAGCGGATATCGCCCCCTGTCACACCTCCATCCCGACCCAGCCACAAAATGGCGGATCGTCACATCCCCTTCCACAAAATGGTGGTTTAGAATATGAGGCCCCCCTCATGAAGGGACAGGGGCACTGTCCATCGAATAATAATGTGGCATCCTTGAAGCCATCGTATTTCTAGAAACTCAGTCTGTTGTCTTCATGGATTTCTTAATATTTCTCAATGAGACTCAATGTACTCAATGACATTCAGAGCTATGGAATGGAACAGAAGTAACTACCCCTGTAGAGGGTAACGCTACGCCCCGTTATCTCTAAGTGGATGGGAGGACTCTACCATTATGAGGCAGTGAAAGGGGGGTGTTTTAGCTCATCCAGCAGAGTTCAAGTTGATAGAAATGTAACAAGTATTTAAACCTAAAGTGCAATCGCCATGCCAAAAAGGGTCTTATAATCGGACTGAAAACGGAAGTGCCTTCTTGCATTGACATGATATGCTGTAATAATGATGCTTTTATTTTTGAAATGTTGATGTTTTGAAAAGAGCTGCATTGAATGAGTTTGCAATCCTTTTGCTGGATCAGGAGATTGGGAGAGCAGGGTTTGTGGAGGTATGGGGAAGGCACAGAGTCAAGGTTGGGAGGAGTAGAGGTGGGGTGCAGAGGTAGAGATAGAGACACAGGTGTGTGTGTGCTATGTAAACTGTTCAGCACTTCCGGAAATGAACGAGGCACCCCTCCCCACCTGCCCCCTGGGATAACTTGCACTGAAAAGAAGAGAATCTCTCTGCAACAGGGTGAAATGCTGATTCTGTAGAGATGGTACCACGGATAGAATACGGTTTTAGACGACATTACCACCAGTCAGATTTCCCTTCATCCTGCTACCCCCCCCCCCCCCCCCCCCTTACAGTTGGTGCGTTCATCTTAACTAGGTGGGACAACCACATATCACAGTCGTAATGACTACGTTTTTCCTCAATAAAGAAGCTATCGGTCAAGTCAGTGCTAGTAGGGAAAAAAAACTAGAAAAGACTAGTGCTCTGGTCAAAAGTAGTGCACTATACAGGGAATAGGGTGTCACTTGGGACGAAGCCTCTGTCCTTAGCGGCGTGGTCAGTAGCTGTGATGGACGCTATTTGAAGGTTGTTGTCGAGCGGGTTTCATATGATGTTTTTGTAAAGTGTTTTGTATGTATTGTTTTATCATGGATTTCTCTGTTGCTGCCATGCTGTTTCTCCTGTCTTGTTGTCAGGAATGTTGATGCTGTATTGAATTGTGCTGTTCCCTCGACACGGCAAAGGGTTGGGGTCCATTTCATTTCAATTCAGAAAGTTTAGAATTGAAAGGGTTCGTTTACTTTTAAAGATGAGTTTTCCTTTGTTAAATAGGTCATTCCAATTCACCTGAATTTACTGAATTTAGATTCAATTTACCCCAAAACTCTTCACATTTTCATCATGTAGAAATTGTTCACCAAGTAAATGTGAATAAGAAGTATCAGAAACAGCACAGACTCTGAACTCTAAACTCCCACACTCTTCTTCTTTACTGTCTAAAACTGTCTGCCAACTACAATAGCCTGCCAAAGCTACATAAGGACATGGTTAGCTCCAGAAACACCAATCCTTGTCCCAAATGACACCCTATTCTCTACATAGCACACTACTTATGAACAGAGTCCTATGGGCCCTGGTCAGAAGTAGTG
The DNA here is from genome assembly GCF_057628025.1 of Oncorhynchus mykiss. Classification (NCBI taxonomy): domain Eukaryota; kingdom Metazoa; phylum Chordata; class Actinopteri; order Salmoniformes; family Salmonidae; genus Oncorhynchus; species Oncorhynchus mykiss. Next base: position 19,664,570 of record NC_143034.1, on the reverse strand, counting down.
TACTTTAGAGAATAGGGTGCCATTTGGGACACAAACCTAGTCTCTTTTTGAACGATCAAGCTCCAAAACTGTCCTCCAAGCTCTGCCACCGCAAACCCTGAGCCATTAAAGTGGCACACACACATGCCGAAAAAAGCACCAGAGATCAAAGACTTTGAGAGCAATTTACTATATGTGTCGAAGGAGTGGAAACCAGTCATTTCCTTGACTTGCTACTGACTGTGGCGTTTTGAAGATATGGCCGCAGTTAACCAATGAGATCCCCAGTATCTTTTTATTGTTTTATTCTCTCTCTTTCTATTTTCCTCTTTCTTTGTCTGTTTTTGTCTCTATCTGCTTCTCTCTCTCTCTCTCTCTGGCTCTCTCTCTCTCTGACTCTGTTATTCTCTCTCTCTCTCTCTCTCTCTCTCTCTCTCTCTCTGTCTCTTCTCTCCTTTTCTCTTTATTCTATTTTCTTTCTCTCGTTCTCTTTCCTTTTCTTTTTTCTCTCTCTCTTTGTTTCCTTCACCCCTCCCTTTGTCTCGGTCAACAAGGTTCTTGGCCGTGTTTTCAGGCCTGTTTTGCTTGCCTGCAGCCAACTAGACTATGAAAAGTTCATACGGAATGAAAATCACGCCGTTCTGATATATTTATCTTTGTTTCCTGTCTTGGAGAATGGGAAGTACAAATGTGTCACCATTCAATTTATTTTTCTGTTTTCTTTCTCTCATTTTTGTTGATGTTCTTTTCTTTTCTTGATCCCTCTCTGTCTCTCGCTCTGCCTCTCTGTCTCTCTCTCTGCCTCTCTGTCTCTCGCTCTGCCTGTCTCTCTCTCTGCCTCTCTGTCTCTCGCTCTGCCTGTCTCTCTCTCTGCCTCTCTGTCTCTCGCTCTGCCTGTCTCTCTCTCTCTGCCTGTCTGTCTCCCTCTCTGCCTGTCTCTCTCTCTGCCTGTCTGTCTCCCTCTCTGCCTGTCTCTCTCTCTCTGCCTGTCTGTCTCCCTCTCTGCCTGTCTCTCTCTCTGCCTGCCTGTCTCTCTCTCTGCCTGTCTGTCTCTCTCTCTGCCTGTCTGTCTCTCTCTGCCTGTTTCTCTCTCTGCCTGTCTATCTCTCTCTCTGCCTGTCTGTCTCTCTCTCTGCCTGTCTGTCTCTCTCTGCCTGTCTCTCTCTCTGCCTGTCTGTCTCTCTCTCTGCCTGTCTGTCTGTCTCTCTCTCTCTGCCTGTCTCTCTGCCTGTCTCTCTCTCTGCCTGTCTCTCTCTCTGCCTGTCTCTCTTTTTCTACCTGTCTCTCTCTCTCTCTCTCTGCCTGTCTCTCTGCCTGTCTCTCTCTCTGCCTGTCTCTCTCTCTGCCTGTCTCTCTTTTTCTACCTGTCTCTCTGTCTCTCTCTGTTGTTGTTATTGTTGTTGTTATTGTTGTTGTTATTGTTGTTGTTGTTGTAACACTTACCTTAAGGAACATGTGCCTATTTCTGGGACATACTCTACAATCTCACTACACCAGTTTGTGTCTTGGTAGATAGAAAACAGTTTATCTGTGTGTGTGTGTGTGTGTGTGTGTGTGTGTGTGTGTGTGTGTGTGTGTGTGTACACGTGTACGTGTACGTGTACGTGTGTGTGCAAAAAAAGGAGATTCAATATTTGAATCCAGCCCAGGTATTCATCCCTGTTCTCCATCAACCATCTTATTTTCTACTGCCTGTCTTCTTTCTCTCCTTGTTTTACTGTCTTTCTTCAATCATTCAACAGAAACCAAGAGCCATACGCTCATATATCTGTTCACTAGAACCTAAACTGGAACAAGAAATCCTATACAGCTTTATATACTGTAGCATGAGGGACCGGACATTTTTGAAATATTTTCAACTTGCTTTGTTACGTTCTCTTTTCAGTTTGGGAAAGCCTTTGTCTTATTATTTTAATGTTTTTTTTTCTGTAAAAAAGTGTTTTTTGTTTTGGATATGAAATGACATAAAAAGAGAATATGAAAAAAATATATTGGTCATATCTTGGTCAGTGACTCCCTAGCCTGGTTTATACCTTGTTCTAACATGTGGACTGTGTTCAGATCGTGCACACGATTACAAGAAGCATTGGGATCTGATTGTGATCAGATCTTATAAGTGTAAACAGACAAGATCAGGTCAAGATCAGAATGAAGGTCGCATGTTAACGGCAGGTATAAACAGGGCTTCTGTCTTTTAGGTTTTTGACACCATAGACATATACATCATTGTGTGAGACCAAGTACTACATACACATACTACACATGTATTACATCAGTTACTAAATCCCCTTTTTAAACTCCTCACAGTAGTCAATATGGACCAAACACATTTACTACACATTTATTACATCAGTTACTAAATCCCCTTTAAACTCCCCACAGTAGTCAATATGGACCAAACACATTTACTACTGTACATACTCTACACTGTACATACACATATTACATTACTTCACCTCAGGTCCTCAAGCATACAGTAAATACTGGTTGAATGTTACACACAGTGCTTAATGATCCTAGTAATAAAAGCATTAGGGCTTTAGTCAGTCTTTCCTACTGACTGGGGATTTAAGGAACAACAGCCAGATGTGTGTTGCCAGCTTGTTGCAAGGCCATTCCCAGAAATTATAGCTAGGAATACACACACACACACACACACACACACACACACACACACACACACACACACACACCCCCCCCACCTCTTACTCCAAACCCCAAATGATGGGTTTATGACGCTGTGTTGGTTACTGGAATGAACAAAAGTTATTGTATTTATCCTTAATCGTCAAGAAGTTTTTGCCAATGGGAAAATATGACAAACATAAGACAATTTAAATCCTATAAATGAATACATTAAAGTCGTGGTTGTTTGTTTTGTGGGGAGCTTGGTAAATGACTGCAGTACCCACCAGCACTAGCCTACAAGGATTAGAAAACACACACACCACTTCTCTCTCTCTCGCTCTCTGTGTCGCTCTTTGTCTCTCAATTCAAGGGGCTTTATTGGCTTGGGAAACATATATTTACATTGCTGAAGCAAGTGAAATAGATCAACAAAAGTGAGAAGAAACAAAAAAATGTCAACAAAAAACAGTAAACAGACTCAAAGGTCTCTCTCTCTCCCTCCCTCTCTCTCCCTTTCTCTCTCTCCCTCCCTCTCTCCCTCACTCACTCTCTCTCTCACTCTCCCTCCCTCCCTCACTCTCCCTCACTCACTCTCTCTCCCTCACTCTCTCTCCCTCCCTCTCCCTCTCACTCTCCCTCTTTTGCTCTCTCTCTTCCTCTCTCTCTCTATGCCTTTCTCTCTCTCGGATTGCTTAATTGTCATGAAATACAATTTGTAGACATTGCCAAAGCAGTATAGTGGTCCAGCATTTCAGTAAATACAGTATGGTACAGTACAATGCAATGAGGATAATGAACTACAGTTAAATAATTCCCAGCTTTATGTCATTAGTAAATACATTTCCTCTTTGGGTAGCCATGTCTTTTTGTGTCTACCTTTTGGTGGTCGCTGAGCCTGTATTTGGTCAGGATCTGTCTCTGTTTTGTATCTCTGCCAATGTGGATTCTCTTTTGAGGCCCCAAATAGCAATTTAGTTTATTCTGAGTTTTTTGTTTAATTTTTCAAATTTGTCAATAAGAAGGTTTTCATTTCTGGAACAATCTGATTGATATCCCTGTGTGTTTGGATAATAGAGTTGTTTAGTGTTTTAAACAGCTGACATAGGGGACTCTTTTCAGGGTTCGGCTCTTCTTGGGTGTCCAGTGCTTTGAATTGTAAGAATGTGTTGGGGCTTAATTTCAAATGGTGACAACATTTGAGTGCCCTTTACAATTAAAGGGAATCTTCCGAGTTTTGCTCTGCATGCATTATGTAGAACTTTCTTTTGGATATTTAGATAATTCTGCAGAATTCTTAATGCAGATTTTCTATTGGGTTTTTCTCTCAATGCTTATAATGGTAATTACAGGTTGGACCCCAAACATCTCTTCCATATCGTACAATTGGTCAAATTACACTGTTCAGTATTTAGCACCGGATTTGGATAGGAATAACAGGCTTTTTCTTTTAGTCTTTTCACTGCCAGACCAAATCCACCAGAGGCTCTGATTGTTAGTCCCAGGTAGTTGTACCGTTGGGCATGTTCAACCATGGTGAAGGAGTTTCTGCTGCTCTGATTGTTAGTCCCAGGTAGTTGTACCGTTGGGCATGTTCAACCATGGTGAAGGAGTTTCTGCTGCTCTGATTGTTAGTCCCAGGTAGTTGTACCGTTGGGCATGTTCAACCATGGTGAAGGAGTTTCTGCTGCTCTGATTGTTAGTCCCAGGTAGTTGTACCGTTGGGCATGTTCAACCATGGTGAAGGAGTTTCTGCTGCTCTGATTGTTAGTCCCAGGTAGTTGTACCGTTGGGCATGTTCAACCATGGTGAAGGAGTTTCTGCTGCTCTGATTGTTAGTCCCAGGTAGTTGTACCGTTGGGCATGTTCAACCATGGTGAAGGAGTTTCTTCTGTTCTGATTCCTGGTATTTTTCAGGAAAATCACAACTTTGGTTTTCTGAAAGTTCATATTGATTGCCCAGTTGTTGCTGTATTCCCGAATAATGTTAAGTTGTTCCTGTAAACCTTGCCCTGTTGGTGACAGTAAGACAAGGTCATCTTGCGTAGAGCAGGAATCTGACCTCGTCTTTGAGGGTGAGTCCAGGGGCTGCAGATCGGCCCAACGACACTGCTAGTTCGTTGATGTAGACGTTCAACAGGGTTGGACTTAATCCTTAAGAGTCGTTTGACGCACTCAGTCGTTATGTTGTGTGAGGAAGGTCTGTATAACAGTCTCCACATGTTACTGGTGACACATATTCTCCTATAGTTATTAGGGTCTAATTTGTCACCTGTTTTATATACGGGGGTTATGAGCTCCTGGTTCCAAGTATCAGGCAAGCAGCCACTCTCCAAAACCAGGTTGAATAGTTTGAATAAGGCATCCTGCAACTCAGGAGTACTGTGTTTAAGCATTTCATTCCTGATGCTATCAGGGCTACATGCCTTTTTGTTGTTGAAAGTTCGGCATGTGTAATTTGGTAGTCAATTGGCTTCTGGTTGTTTTCAATAGAGCTTTGTTTTTCTCGCATGTTTTGGTGGCTTAAAGTAAGTTCTTCTGATGGTAATGTTTCATAGATACTTTCAAAGTGATCTTTTCAAATGTTCCTCTGTTTTCCAGAACATTCCTCTGTTGTCCATTTAGACCATTCCATTTCTCCCAGAACTGGGGTCCATCAATGGAGTCTTCGATCGCTTTCAGATTGTTCTCAAAATGCTTCCATCTTAGGCTTTGTTTGTATATTCTTTCACTGTGTCACAATATTGTTGCCCTACGTCTCTATCCTGTGATTTGTGATGTTTTCTATTTGATGAAGATCAAAAAAATATATATCCTTAAACCATTTCTCTTTTTGAGGTTTCCAATTAGCACTGCTTTTTCTATTGCAGCCATTAGCTTTTGTGGCTGCTTTATGTTAGATCTCATTACATTTATTCACAGCCACATCTATGTCAGGGAGGTTTGGGCTGAATATACCTGGAAATCATCGATGCAGTTTGTAGTTTCTGAGCAGGGTAATGCTGTATTGAAGTGTGATGCGCTGTCAGGGGCCCATCTGTTCGTTTGATTTATTTACATTAATCAGTGTACAGGGCTCTGTTTGTGTGGTCTTTGGGTGGAGAAGTCTTTTCAAAAACCACACTCTCTCTCTCTCCAGTCATTTTTCAGGCATCTTGTTCTGTGTCTGTCTCCATGGGAACCAAATAAATGGACAGAAACAGAACTCCCCTCTGCTCTCTTCGGAGCAGGACTCATGTCTCAGGTATGTGAGTCAGCCATGCTGTGGAGATGACATGGCAGTTTGCAGTAGCCAGACCTGCAAATATATCACTGGGTCGTCAATATTCAGGCCTTGAGAACATACATATAGATACATGACTAGGGGCCCGATTCAGACTTGAGTTAGTAGACTTAACATGGGTCTGCATTTTTGGACTTAAGCCCATGTCAAGTCAACTTATCTCAAGTCTAAATAGGGTCCTAAGCTAGGCCTAAAAATCACAAGAGATACAACCAGACTTTATAATGCATACGTGTTGTGCCACACAGTCCTCCGATGGATTCATCAGTAAAACTTTAACAACTTCACACTGGACTCAGACATCAGTTCAACGTCTAGTTCTGATTTACACTTGGTTGAGTTGTCAATTAATGTGAATTCAACTTGAAATCAACAAAAATATCACCATGTCATTGGATTCAGGTTACAAGTTGTAACATTCTGTTACATTGATGACTTTATGCAAATCCAATCAGTTTTCCCCGTTGATTCAACATCAGCACTTGGAATTTGTTGGTTGAAATGACGTGGAAGGAAAGTTGATTGGACCAGTTTCTGCCCTTTGGGTTGTAGTGGTGGTGTGTGTGTAATGTACCGATACTCTTTTACCTGTGTGGTCCCTCCTTCTTCTTACGTTCATTTCCAATAAGGAAGAAGGGATGAAGAAAGAAGGGATTCTATTCCTCCTGGCAGGTGGCACCACTGTTCCAGCTGAGAGGCTCAAAGCAGCCATTGTGATTTTCAGACAGGGCAGGTTTTTAAAAATTAACTTTCCAAATTCCTCAGGAAATTGCTGGTGAGTAAACATTTTTGCTTCCCTCGCTCTTTGTAAACTCAAACAAACATCCCTTTTTCAGGACCCTGTCTTTCAAAGATAATTCGTAAAAATCCAAATAACTTCACAGATCTTCATTGTATAAAGGTTTAAACACTGTTTCCCATGCTTGTTCAATGAACCATAAACAATTAATGAACATGCACCTGTGGAACGGTCATTAAGACACTAACAGCTTACAGACGGAAGGAAATTAAGGTCACAGTTATGAACACTTAGGACACTAAAGAGGCCTTTCTACTGACTCTGAAAAACACCAAAAGAAAGATGCCCAAGGGTCCCTGCTCATCTGCATGAACGTGCCTTAGGCATGCTGCAAGGACGCATGAGGACTGCAGATGTGGCCAGAGCAATAAATTGTCATGTCCGTACTGTGAGATGCCTAAGACAGCGCTACAGGGACACAGGACAGACAGCTGATTGTCCTCGCAGTAGCAGACCACGTGTAACAACACCTGCACAGGATCATTACATCCGAACATCGAACCTGCGGGACAAGTACAGGATGGCAACAGCAACTGCCCGAGTTACACCAGGAACGCACAATCCCGCCATCAGTGCTCAGACTGTCCGCAATACGCTGAGAGAGGCTGGACTGAGGGCTTCTAGGCCTGTTGTAAGACACGTCCTCACCAGACATCACCGGCAACAACGTTGCCTATGAGCACAAACCCACCGTTGCTGGACCAGACAGGACTGGCAAAAAGTGCTCTTCTCTGATGAGTTGCGGTTTTGTCTCACCAGGGGTGATGGTCGGATTCCCGTTTATCGTCGAAGGAATGAGCGTTACACCGAGGCCTGTACTCTGGAGCGGGATCCATTTTGGAGGTGGAGGGTCCGTCATGGTCTGGGGCGGTGTGTCACAGCGTCATATGACTGAGCTTGTTGTCATTGCAGGCAATCTCAACACTGCGTTTCAGGGAAGACATCCTCCTCCCTCATGTGGTACCCTTCCTGCAGGCTCATCCTGACATGACCCTCCAGCATGGCAATGCCACCAGCCACACTGCTCGTTCTGTGCATGATTTCCTGCAAGACAGGAATGTCAGTGTTCTGCCATGGCCAGCAAAGAGCCCAGATCTCAATCCCATTGAGCACGTCTGGGACTTATGGATCGGAGGGTGAGGGCTAGGGCCATTCCCCCCAGAAATGTCCGGGAACTTGCAGGTGCCTTGGTGGAAGAGTAGGGTAACATCTCACAGCAAGAACTGGAAAATCTGGTGCAGTCCATGAGGAGGAGATGTACTGCAGTACTTAATGCAGCTGGTGGCCACACCAGATACTGACTGTTACTTTTGATTTTGACCCTCCTTTTGTTCCTTTTGACCCTCCCTTTGTTCATTTTGACCCTCCCTTTGTTCATTTTGACCCCCCATTTGTTCATTTTGACCCCCCTTTCTTCATTTTAACCCCCCCTTTGTTCATTTTAACCCCCCCTTTGTTCATTCTTCCATTTCTGTTAGTCACATGTCTGTGGAACTTGTTCAGTTTATGTCTCAGTTGTTGAATCTTGCTATGTTCATGCAAATATTTACACATTACACAGTACACATATTTACACATGTTCTGTTTGCTGAAAATAAACGCAGTTGACATTGAGGGGACATTTCTTTATTTGCTGAGTTTATGTTTGTGTGTTTTCTGAAAGAAGAGCATTTTTTGTTCTATAGACTGTTGGATGCTTGGCTGAGGATGTTTGTTAAGAATAGCATTACGAATAGCATTAAGAATAGTATTAAGAATAGCATTAAGAATAGCATTAAGAATAGCATTAAGAATAGTGTTAAAAGCAGACAGTAGAGTTTCTTGTGTGATTCCTTTTCTTCTGTTGTGCATTTTCATTATTCTGAATGGTATGTTTTTCCTCTCATTTTAACTTGCTAGCATACACGGAATGGCTGTAAGGAAAGTCAAGTCTGGAGTAGTGTCTGATGTTTTGATGCATGGGCCAAGGGGTTCGGGGTCTAGGATAATGCAGTATTGCATAGGATGAGGACGAGGACGAGGGGGAAGTGTGTATGCGGACACTATCCAAATAATCCCTAAATTAACAAAAACTTGAACTTCACAGCCTGTCACTCAAAAACTATCGTGATGACCCTGTGTGTCTGCAATAGTGCAATAGAGGGAAAGACCTTAGGGGGGAGACAGGGGAAAATATAGAGGGAAGAAAAGAGAGAGAAAAAGGGAAGATAAAGAATTGTATGACTTGACAAATATAGCTTTAATTAAAACAGGCCAGTTTGCAGGTGGTGTAAGGGTGGAAAGGGGGGAGGAGCAATGCTTGTTTTTCGACACTGTGCAAATGTCAGGTCTGCTGAGCACATTAACCTGGATGTGGTGAAAATTCCGTGCAACTTCTGGTGTGCCTTTACTGTGAACACAGGCTGTGCCCACTTTAAGTTGCAGTTTTAAAGGGGAGAACTAGAGAGTTGAGTGAAGTTCAATCTCATGCTTCTCTCTGCAGGGAGGTGGGGTGAGGAGAGGGGAGGAGGGGTGAGGAGAGGGGAAGAGGGGTGAGGAGAGGGGAGGAGGGTTGAGGAGGTGAGGGAGATGAAACTCAAGTATGCACTGATCTTTGGGCTAGATAATGTCTCCAACTGGCCTTTCAAGCCTTCACCCCCTGACTATTGAACGCAGTTTATGTCTAGTAGATATAACTTATGCCATGTAACGACCTTGGACAACACACACAAAACATTCCCAAATGTGCTGTTGGTTTTCACTTTCCCCTGAGTATGACGTACACCTGAACAAAATGTATTCGAGAGAGAGAGAGATACAAACAAACAAACAAACAAACACAAACAAACAAACAAACACAGTAAGAAAGAGGGAAAGAGAAAGGGTAAGTTTACTACAACTGCACACACATCCATTTTTTGTGTCTGTTGGATGTCTAAGCAGCCTTGGAGAGGGAACCCTCTGGCACAAAGGCAACATGGTGCCCGAATGAAGGATGAATTACACATCTCAATGTCTCTTCAAATGCTTTATGCATTTAGTATGCATTCTGGCACAGGCTTTAATTACAGATCTAGGATCAGCTTTCAACTTTTAGGAGGCCAAAACGAGAACTGGCCCCAAATCAGTGTTTAGGGACAAATGCATCTCAAACTAGCATGCTCTTTCTGAAAATCACTTCAGCATACTCTTTCTGAAAATGGACTTCCTTGGTGTAGCCGGTTGGGATGCCATGCTCACCAGAATATTGAAAGGCACTTTGTTATCCACACAATGGATTCCTCTGGTGTAGCCTTCTCGTTAGCTTCGCGCTCCTAGCCTAACACGATTGGTTCTCACAAGAAAAGGCATGCAGCGCGAATAAAGCTGTCCTCAATAAACCCTTTTCCTGTCTGAAACGTAATACATATTTAATTAAATTAGGCCTTAATTGGTATTCCATTTAACTAGAGGAACCCAAAGGTCTTGTTTTACCCAGGCTGGAAGGACTAATGGGTTCCATGTTCTCTGAGGCAGAAGGAAAGTCTGAAGCACTCTGGAATTACAACACACCACCAACTGGATACAGACGTCACAGCACTGAGCTAGGCTAGCATAAACACCTTGGTGAATTACTGGCTGTTGTCTGTTGTGAAGGGAATAGGGCCCGGGATTCAAACAAACCACAATGCGCCGACGTCTGACTGCACTTTAAAGTCAATGTCCCTGGCATTCAATGTCCCTGGCATTCAATGTCCCTGGCATTCGATGTCCCTGGCATTCGATGTCCCTGGCATTCGATGTCCCTGGCATTCAATGTCCCTGGCATTCAATGTCCCAGGCATTCGATGTCCCTGGCATTCGATGTCCCTGGCATTCAATGTCCCTGGCATTCAATGTCCCTGGCATTCAATGTCCCTGGTATTCAATGTCCCTGGCATTCAATGTCCCTGGCAATCAATGTCCCTGGCATTCAATGTCCCTGGCATTCGATGTCCCTGGCATTCGATGTCCCTGATGTTTCCTGACTAAACACATTTAGGGGAAAGTTTGAGATCCTAAATTCACAAAAAACTCAAGAGAGGGTGAATTCCAATATGTATACATTTCACCTGATTGAAGTGTATTGGAGTGTATTGGAGTATATTGGAGTATTGGAGTATTTTGCAGGCTATTGAAGTGTTTGGAGTATAGGGGTGTATTGAAGTGTATTGGATTGTATTGGAGTGTATTGAAGTGTATTGGGTTATATTGGAGTATATGAGTGCACAGGGGTGTATTGCTGTGTATGAGCATGTATTGGAGTATATTGGAGTGTTTTGGGGTGTATTGTAGTGTATTAGTGTTTTGGAGTGTATTGGGGTGTATGAAGTGTATTAGATTATAGGAATGTGTTGGTGAGTATTGACGTGTATTGGGATGCATTTGAGTGTATTGGGCTGTATTGGGGTGTAGTGGAGTGTATTGCAGTGTATTGTAGTGTATTGCAGTGTATTGGGGTGTATTGGAGTGTATTGGAGTGTATGACGTGTATTAGAGTTTAGGAATGTATTGGATAGTATCGGCGTACATTGGAGTATATTGGATTGTATGAAGTGTATTGGTGTATAAGAGTGTATCGAAGTGTATTGAGATGTATTGGAGTGTATTGCAGTGTATTGTGGTGTATTGTGGTGTATTGTATTGTGGTGTATTGCAGTGTATTGCAGTGTATTGGAGTGTATTGCAGTGTATTGGAGTGTATTGCAGTGTATTGGAGTGTATTGGAGTGTATTGGAGTGTATTGCAGTGTATTGGAGTGTATTGGAGTGTATTGCAGTGTTTTGTGGTGTATAAGAGTGTATGGAAGTGTATTGAGATGTATTTGAGTGTATTGCAGTGTATTGCAGTGTATTGGAGTGTATTGCAGTGTATTGGAGTGTTTTGGAGCGTATTCAGAGCTGTAGTCAGAAACAGCTGCTTTGGGTTTAGAGAGGAGCATAGTGTTTGTATAAGAAAACAATAGCAGGTCATCCACTGGACCTTACACACACGCAAGTACGCACACACCCACGCACATGGCCTATATACAAACATACTGTTCACTGTCCATAAATGTACAGAAAATACGGTTTCACTAATGTCTTGCATTATCTAGAATAATATAATCAATGTTTTCATGTTATTCAGTTTGAGGGAAAATAAAAGGGGTGTGGAGGGGTGTAAAGAGACGTTAGGAGATAACAGATGTATTGTTTTTGGCGCACAGGGAGGGAGAGAGTAGACTGTAGTTGGTAGAACCAACTGAAGGACCAACCTACTTTTTGGGGGTGTTAAGTCAAGGGAAATGCCAGTTGATATGATGCAATAAGTATTATAAAAGCTGATAAGCTCATCATTGTTTGTTAATTGTATCTATGATGGGAATAACAGTTAACCTATCCATGATAGACTTGGGATCATGTTATTTGTGAGGCTGAAATTAGGAGGTTAAGTGTTCCCGCCAAACCTCACCAAGGGCATTATGTACTGACTTCACCAGAGATCATTCAATACTCCCGGGCGTGTGCTGTGTGTGGAGAAACCAAAGCATGACGTCTGTTTTCTGTCAGCAGCTTGGGACCTGATGGGAGTGTATGGGCACCATGTATCCCTGTCACTCTGAGATGTGTGGTTTCCTGTGGGTTGGTTAGGGCTAAGTGAGGTAGACTTCAAATGTGTGTGTGTGTGTTTCAAATGTGTGTGTGCATGTGTGCGTGTGGGTGCGTGCATGTGTGCGTGTGGGTGCGTGCGTGTGTGTGTGTGTGGGTGCGTGTGTGTGTGTGTGGGTGCGTGTGTGTGTGTGGGTGCGTGTGTGTGTGTGTGTGCGTGTGGGTGCGTGCGTGTGTGTGTGTGTGGGTGCGTGTGTGTGTGCGTGTGGGTGCGTGCGTGTGTGTGTGTGTGTGTGGGTGCGTGTGTGTGTGTGTGGGTGCGTGTGTGTGTGTGGGTGCGTGTGTGTGTGTGTGTGCGTGTGGGTGCGTGCGTGTGTGTGTGTGTGGGTGCGTGTGTGTGTGCGTGTGGGTGCGTGCGTGTGTGTGTGTGTGGGTGCGTGTGTGTGTGTGTGGGTGCGTGTGTGTGTGTGTGTGCGTGTGGGTGCGTGCGTGTGTGTGTGTGTGGGTGCGTGTGTGTGTGTGTGGGTGCGTGTGTGTGTGTGGGTGCGTGTGTGGGTGTGTGTGTGTGGGTGCGTGTGTGGGTGTGGGTGCGTGTGTGGGTGTGGGTGCGTGTGTGTGTGTGTGGGCTGGGAAAGAGACTTCAAATAAAGACAATTTGTTTTCAGTTCAATAATTGTGTTTTCCCTGTGGATTCGCAAGCAAATGTCCAGTTCTACAGTATTCTGGTTTCTCTTTTTCCTACTGGCGACCTTTCTTTCATTTTCTGGTGCTTGTGGGAAAAGGCGGAGGTCAGACAGAAAACTGAGGTTAGAGGAATAAAGAATATCTCATACATTTGCAAATTATAATGTGGAGGAAAATGTTGCCCTGGAGTGCCACTTCCTGTGTTTAAGGTGAAGACACTTAAATAGAAAACGTTCTATTTTAATGCATATCATTATAGTACCCACCTTCTACTCTCACATGAAATGGCCTTCTAGTACATCGCTACTGTTTCCCCTTGTGTTTGGCCTCTACTCTGTTTGACAAGCCCCAGTACATTGAAAGACCAGTACCCTTCATGTCCTTTCACACAACTATCTCCCTGTAGAGCCTCAAAACGTTGTTTGACCCTCCCTGTGTGTGTTTGTGTCTTCATGTCCTTTCACACACGCTTTCCTCTCAACAAAAAGGACTTTGTGTCCTTCCATCCAAATCACACTCTGTTGTAATGTTTAATCGTGTTAGCTAGTCCCTGAGCCTCTCTGGTCTAGCCTGATGTGTGTATGAGTGTGTGGCTTAGCATTGTGTACTACGGACTGTCTTAGCAGGTGCTAAACAACGGAGCTGTAATGACGTTGTCATGGTGACGGGCCAGACAAGGTCAGTTATGCTCTCATGCAGACTCCTGCCCTCATTGTGTGTGAATCCTTAGAACAAGGGTTTAGTCATGTAAAGACAGCCAAACTGAGGCACATACACCCCCACGTCAATTCCACGTTGGTTCAATGTAATTTCATTTAAATGACGTGGAAACAACGTTGATTCAACCAGTGTGTGCCCAGTGGGACATTAAGTATACGGCTATAATATTGAGAGGCAGGGTAGGTACGGTATATGGATCAAACTGGGGAGGAATATGAGAAAGAAGCCCGGAGCAGATAGGCTGGACCCCCTAGACTGACTGGCTGGTTGGCTGGTTGGCTGGCTGGCTGGCTGGCTGGCTGGCTGGCTGGCTGGCTGGCTGGTTGGCTGGTTGGCTGGTTGGCTGGTTGGCTGGCTGGCTGGCTGGCTGGCTGGCTGGCTGGCTGGCTGGCTGTGTCTGCTGCTGGAACGTCTGTTGGGGATCACTGATTAAATGTTTAAAGTGTTGGAGCAGGACACAGTCCGACGGGCAAACAGATGTGTGTGTGAGGGAGAAGGGGGAGTGTTTGAACATGTGTGTGTGTGTGTGCTTATGACCTCACACACGCCCCTACTCAGCACGTAAATCGTTTAATAGTAGACGGCAGGGTAATAAAAATCAGTTGGAAGAGATTATCCACTCTCTTTCCAAGGGCGTAACCCTCTGTGTCTATCTGTGCAGGCACACAGCCCAGCGTATCAGTTACAGGTGGTTAGATTGGACAAGGCACAATAAAATCTAATGCTATTGGCAAAGAGAGACACAAACATCATGGGTAAAGTCAATTGGTTATGAGTGATGATTTCACTGTATCGGGGCGAAGCTTTCAGATGGATTCTGCACTATATAGTTAGGAAATCTATTACAACCAGCAAAACACTCAGCAGTCTTCCTCAGACGGCGAGAGAGAGAGCCTCAAGATAACCCAAGACAGTCAGTCTTCCTCAGGCGGAGAGAGAGAGAGCCTCAAGATAAACCAATACAGTCAGTCTTCCTCAGGAGGAGAGAGAGAGAGCCTCTAGACAGCCCAAGACAGTCAGTCTTCCTCAGGCGGAGAGAGAGAGAGCCTCTAGACAGCCCAAGACAGTCAGTCTTCCTCAAAAGGAGAGAGAGGGAGCCTCTAGACAGCCCAAGACAGTCAGTCTTTCTCAAAAGAAGAGCGAGAGAGACTCTAGACAGCCCAAGACAGTCAGTCTTCCTCAGGCAGAGAGAGAGAGAGGCTCTAGACAGCGCAAGACAGTCAGTCTTCCTAAAAAGGAGAGAGAGACTCTAGACAGCCCAAGACAGTCAGTCTTCCTCAGGCGGAGAGAGAGAGAGCCTCAAGACAGCCCATGACAGTCAGTCTTCCTCAAAAGGAGAGAGAGAGAGAGAGCCTCAAGACAGCCCAAGACAGTCAGTATTCCTCAGGCGGAGAGAGAGAGAGCCTCAAGATAACCCAAGACAGTCAGTCTTCCTCAAAAAGGAGAGAGAGAGCCTCAAGACAGCCCAAGACAGTCAGTCTTCCTCAGGTGGAGAGAGAGAGAGCCTCAAGATAACCCAAGACAGTCAGTCTTCCTCAAAAGGAGGGAGAGAGACTCTAGACAGCCCAAGACAGTCAGTCTTCCTCAAAAGGAGAGAGAGAGAGCCTCAAGACAGCCCAAGACATTGTCTTCCTCAAAAGTGAACTCACGCAACGCCCCAAGCCTCCCTACACCATGCACGGAGCTATCTCCTTAATCCCCTGTCAATGAAACTCCTCCCTCCCATCTCACATCACTGGCATTCTTCACCTTTAACTCACCCACTTAGCGCTCAGATTAACATTGAATGGTGCCACGTTGTTCTCACTTAATGCCGTTTTATTGGTTTGGCTTGGTTTCTGTAGAATGGCTTTGGTAGTAACATGGTACATTGGATGGATTGGGGCTGTTTGAGAGAGGAATGGATGGACTGTATTGTGCAAATGGACCTGATTAAATCCAGGAACGTTGCCCAAGTAACAGGCTGTGAAGCAAATGGCACCCTATTACCTACACAACTTAAGTTTGGGGTCACTTAGAAATGTCCTTGTTTTTTTAAAGAAAAGCACATTTTTTGTCCATTAAAATAACATCAAATTGATCAGAAATACAGTGTAGACATTGTTGATGTTGTAAATGACTATTGTTTTTTATGGAATGTCTACATAGGCGTACAGAGGCCCATTATCAGCAACCATCACTCCTGTGTTTCAATGGCACGTTTTGTTAGCTAATCCAAGTTTATCATTTTAAAAGGCTAATTGATCATTAGAAAATCTTTGGCAATTATGTTAGCACAGCTGAAAACTGTTGTTCTGATTATAGTTTTAACTGTCCTTCTTTAGACTAGTTGAGTATCTGGAGCATCAGCATTTGTGGGTTCGATTACAGGCTCAAAATGGACAGAAACAAAGACCTTTCTTCTGAAACTCGTCAGTCTATTCCTGTTCTGAGAAATGAAGGCTATTCCATGCGAGAAATTGCCAAGAAACTGATGATCTTGTACAATGCTGTGTACTGCTCCCTTCACAGAACAGTGAAAAACTGTCTCTAACCAGAATAGAAAGAGGAGTGGGAGGCCCCAGTGCACAACTGAGCAAGACGACAAGTACATTAGAGTGTCTGGTTTGAGAAACAGACACCTCACAAGTCCTCAACAGGCAGCTTCATTAAATAGTACCCCCAAAACACCAGTCTCAACGTCAACAGTGAGGAGGTGACTCCGGGATGCTGGCCTGTTGAGGCCTGTTGAGGCAGAGTTTCAAAGAAAAAGCCATATCCCAGACTGGCCAATAAAAAGAAAGGATTATGATGGGCAAAAGAACACAGACACTGGACAGAGCATTTTCTTTAATTTCGTGGGACCAACATTTTAAATGTTATATTTTTATTCAGTGATACCAGGAGAGTCTCTCTCTCTCTCTCTCTCTCTCTCTCTCTCTCTCTCTCTCTCTCTCTCTCTCTCAACAAGGCAGAGGGCAAGGTTGAAAACCTGCTTACACTTTGCAAGAAGAAATCTATTGCTCCCCAATGCATGCTGAGTAGTGAGCTCAGAACCTCACTGGAATCAGAACCATGTCCATAACTAAAGCAACAGTTAAATCAAGGAGTAAGAAATAAATAGCATCCTCCTTTTTCTTGTCATTTTTGGAATCCAGTGGAAAGTTAACACAAAGGAGAGCTCTCTCTCCGGCAGGAGCCTTGCTTTACAGTGGAAAGTTAACACAAAGGAGAGCTCTCTCTCCGGCAGGAGCCTTACTTTACAGTGGAAAGTTAACACAAAGGAGAGCTCTCTCTCCTGCAGGAGCCTTGCTTTACAGTGGAAAGTTAACACAAAGGAGAGCTCTCTCTCCTGCAGGAGCCTTGCTCTACAGTGGAAAGTTAACACAAAGGAGAGCTCTCTCTCCGGCAGGAGCCTTGCTTTACAGTGGAAAGTTAACACAAAGGAGAGCTCTCTCTCCGGCAGGAGCCTTGCTTTACAGTGGAAAGTTAACACAAAGGAGAGCTCTCTCTCCTGCAGGAGCCTTGCTTTACAGTGGAAAGTTAACACAAAGGAGAGCTCTCTCTCCGGCAGGAGCCTTGCTCTACAGTGGAAAGTTAACACAAAGGAGAGCTCTCTCTCCGGCAGGAGCCTTGCTTTACAGTGGAAAGTTAACACAAAGGAGAGCTCTCTCTCCGGCAGGAGCCTTGCTTTACAGTGGAAAGTTAACACAAAGGAGAGCTCTCTCTCCGGCAGGAGCCTTGCTTTACAGTGGAAAGTTAACACAAAGGAGAGCTCTCTCTCCGGCAGGAGCCTTGCTTTACAGTGGAAAGTTAACACAAAGGAGAGCTCTCTCTCCGGCAGGAGCCTTGCTTTACAGTGGAAAGTTAACACAAAGGAGAGCTCTCTCTCCGGCAGGAGCCTTGCTTTACAGTGGAAAGTTAACACAAAGGAGAGCTCTCTCTCCGGCAGGAGCCTTGCTTTACAGTAGAAAGTTAACACAAAGGAGAGCTCTCTCTCCGGCAGGAGCCTTGCTTTACAGTGGAAAGTTAACACAAAGGAGAGCTCTCTCTCCGGCAGGAGCCTTGCTTTACAGTGGAAAGTTAACACAAAGGAGAGCTCTCTCTCCGGCAGGAGCCTTGCTTTACAGTGGAAAGTTAACACAAAGGAGAGCTCTCTCTCCGGCAGGAGCCTTGCTTTACAGTGGAAAGTTAACACAAAGGAGAGCTCTCTCTCCGGCAGGAGCCTTGCTTTACAGTGGAAAGTTAACACAAAGGAGAGCTCTCTCTCCGGCAGGAGCCTTGCTTTACAGTGGAAAGTTAACACAAAGGAGAGCTCTCTCTCCGGCAGGAGCCTTGCTTTACAGTGGAAAGTTAACACAAAGGAGAGCTCTCTCTCCGGCAGGAGCCTTGCTTTACAGTGGAAAGTTAACACAAAGGAGAGCTCTCTCTCCGGCAGGAGCCTTGCTTTACAGTGGAAAGTTAACACAAAGGAGAGCTCTCTCTCCGGCAGGAGCCTTGCTTTACAGTGGAAAGTTAACACAAAGGAGAGCTCTCTCTCCGGCAGGAGCCTTACTTTACAGTGGAAAGTTAACACAAAGGAGAGCTCTCTCTCCGGCAGGAGCCTTGCTTTACAGTGGAAAGTTAACACAAAGGAGAGCTCTCTCTCCGGCAGGAGCCTTGCTTTACAGTGGAAAGTTAACACAAAGGAGAGCTCTCTCTCCGGCAGGAGCCTTGCTTTACAGTGGAAAGTTAACACAAAGGAGAGCTCTCTCTCCGGCAGGAGCCTTGCTTTACAGTGGAAAGTTAACACAAAGGAGAGCTCTCTCTCCGGCAGGAGCCTTGCTTTACAGTGGAAAGTTAACACAAAGGAGAGCTCTCTCTCCGGCAGGAGCCTTGCTTTACAGTGGAAAGTTAACACAAAGGAGAGCTCTCTCTCCGGCAGGAGCCTTGCTTTACAGTGGAAAGTTAACACAAAGGAGAGCTCTCTCTCCGGCAGGAGCCTTGCTTTACAGTGGAAAGTTAACACAAAGGAGAGCTCTCTCTCCGGCAGGAGCCTTGCTTTACAGTGGAAAGTTAACACAAAGGAGAGCTCTCTCTCCGGCAGGAGCCTTGCTTTACAGTGGAAAGTTAACACAAAGGAGAGCTCTCTCTCCGGCAGGAGCCTTGCTTTACAGTGGAAAGTTAACACAAAGGAGAGCTCTCTCTCCGGCAGGAGCCTTGCTTTACAGTGGAAAGTTAACACAAAGGAGAGCTCTCTCTCCTGCAGGAGCCTTGCTTTACAGTGGAGAGTTAACACAAAGGAGAGCTCTCTCTCCGGCAGGAGCCTTGCTTTACAGTGGAAAGTTAACACAAAGGAGAGCTCTCTCTCCTGCAGGAGCCTTGCTTTACAGTGGAGAGTTAACACAAAGGAGAGCTCTCTCTCCTGCAGGAGCCTTGCTTTACAGTGGAAAGTTAACACAAAGGAGAGCTCTCTCTCCTGCAGGAGCCTTGCTTTACAGTGGAGAGTTAACACAAAGGAGAGCTCTCTCTCCTGCAGGAGCCTTGCTTTACAGTGGAAAGTTAACACAAAGGAGAGCTCTCTCTCCGGCAGGAGCCTTGCTTTACAGTGGAAAGTTAACACAAAGGAGAGCTCTCTCTCCGGCAGGAGCCTTGCTTTACAGTGGAAAGTTAACACAAAGGAGAGCTCTCTCTCCTGCAGGAGCCTTGCTTTACAGTGGAGAGTTAACACAAAGGAGAGCTCTCTCTCCTGCAGGAGCCTTGCTTTACAGTGGAAAGTTAACACAAAGGAGAGCTCTCTCTCCGGCAGGAGCCTTGCTTTACAGTGGAAAGTTAACACAAAGGAGAGCTCTCTCTCCGGCAGGAGCCTTGCTTTACAGTGGAAAGTTAACACAAAGGAGAGCTCTCTCTCCGGCAGGAGCCTTGCTTTACAGTGGAAAGTTAACACAAAGGAGAGCTCTCTCTCCGGCAGGAGCCTTGCTTTACAGTGGAAAGTTAACACAAAGGAGAGCTCTCTCTCCGGCAGGAGCCTTGCTTTACAGTGGAAAGTTAACACAAAGGAGAGCTCTCTCTCCGGCAGGAGCCTTGCTTTACAGTGGAAAGTTAACACAAAGGAGAGCTCTCTCTCCGGCAGGAGCCTTGCTTTACAGTGGAAAGTTAACACAAAGGAGAGCTCTCTCTCCGGCAGGAGCCTTGCTTTACAGTGGAAAGTTAACACAAAGGAGAGCTCTCTCTCCGGCAGGAGCCTTGCTTTACAGTGGAAAGTTAACACAAAGGAGAGCTCTCTCTCCGGCAGGAGCCTTGCTTTACAGTGGAAAGTTAACACAAAGGAGAGCTCTCTCTCCGGCAGGAGCCTTGCTTTACAGTGGAAAGTTAACACAAAGGAGAGCTCTCTCTCCTGCAGGAGCCTTGCTTTACAGTGGAAAGTTAACACAAAGGAGAGCTCTCTCTCCGGCAGGAGCCTTGCTTTACAGTGGAAAGTTAACACAAAGGAGAGCTCTCTCTCCGGCAGGAGCCTTGCTTTACAGTGGAAAGTTAACACAAAGGAGAGCTCTCTCTCCGGCAGGAGCCTTGCTTTACAGTGGAAAGTTAACACAAAGGAGAGCTCTCTCTCCGGCAGGAGCCTTACTTTACAGTGGAAAGTTAACACAAAGGAGAGCTCTCTCTCCGGCAGGAGCCTTGCTTTACAGTGGAAAGTTAACACAAAGGAGAGCTCTCTCTCCGGCAGGAGCCTTGCTTTACAGTGGAAAGTTAACACAAAGGAGAGCTCTCTCTCCGGCAGGAGCCTTGCTTTACAGTGGAAAGTTAACACAAAGGAGAGCTCTCTCTCCGGCAGGAGCCTTGCTTTACAGTGGAAAGTTAACACAAAGGAGAGCTCTCTCTCCGGCAGGAGCCTTGCTTTACAGTGGAAAGTTAACACAAAGGAGAGCTCTCTCTCCGGCAGGAGCCTTGCTTTACAGTGGAAAGTTAACACAAAGGAGAGCTCTCTCTCCGGCAGGAGCCTTGCTTTACAGTGGAAAGTTAACACAAAGGAGAGCTCTCTCTCCGGCAGGAGCCTTGCTTTACAGTGGAAAGTTAACACAAAGGAGAGCTCTCTCTCCGGCAGGAGCCTTGCTTTACAGTGGAAAGTTAACACAAAGGAGAGCTCTCTCTCCTGCAGGAGCCTTGCTTTACAGTGGAAAGTTAACACAAAGGAGAGCTCTCTCTCCGGCAGGAGCCTTGCTTTACAGTGGAAAGTTAACACAAAGGAGAGCTCTCTCTCCGGCAGGAGCCTTGCTTTGCATTCCAAATACCTGCTGGAAATCAAACTCCTCAGGGAATTACGTTCACTGTCCCTCACTCCCTTTAACGTACAGGGGTGGAACCGGGCTGCAAACACCAAAAGGTTGGTCTATCCTACCTGCACTCACCAACGCTGTCTAGACTGCCTCATGAATTACTGTTGTTGTCACGTTCCCTTGCATAATTCAACAAGCGTGGCAATAGCAGGATACCCTCAGATTAAAAATCAACACGCTTGGTTCCAGATTACATCTATAGATACTTTACATTGTTTGAGAGATCAGACATAATATCACTTTGATCTGAGTGTTCATTTTTGCAGCGCATCTCATTTGTAAACATTTAAACTGTAAAAAAATTAAATATTCCACAAAAAGTGAACCCCCATCAGAATAAAGTTATCTTTCTTCTCTTGCCACTTAGATCAGTATCTAATGGGCAACTTCACCCTTTCCTTCCAAAACCAGGAGGCCATTTTGGATCAAACAGAGCCCTACTGTAGAGGGTCCACTACACAGAAAACATAAACAGCACAGGAGGCATAATTATGAGGACGGCTCATAATAATGTCCGGAACGGCGCAAGTGGAATGGCATCAAACACCTGGAAAGCATGTGTTTGATGTACTTTATACCATTCCACTTACTCTGCTCCAGCCATTACCACGAGCCCATTCACCCCAATTAAGATGCCACCAACCTCCTGTGAAACAGCTCCCTGCTGAACCAGCCACCTTGAAACAAGGAGGGCATTTTGGATCAAACAGAGGCCCTACTGTAGAAGGTCCACTACACAGCAAACATAATCAGCTTCCCATTGAACCAGCCACCATGAAATCCTAAGGGGGGTATTCATCTGTCTTTCATTTACACTAACTGAAAAAGAGAGGAGGGTGGGAGAGGAAAGAGGGATAAAGGTGGGAGGAGGGGGAGGGGGGAGGAGGAGGGAAATCAACACGGGGTCACGGTGATGGTTTGTTTGTGTTACATTCTCCATTATGTTGATTACAGAGGGTATGTATGGATCGATTACATCTGAGAGATGTATCAGATTGCAGTCATCCCTACACACACACACACACACACACACACACACACACACACACACACACACACACACACACACACACACACACACACACACTTCCTCCCTC